>NC_045440.1:147042962-147061367 GCF_002776525.5 Piliocolobus tephrosceles
CGGCTTTACAGCCCAGTCGTAACCCCAGGCCAGAGAGCACATACTCCACAGACTCCAAGGCTACAAAAGGAGCCTGCCTGCTATAAGTGCGGCAAGGCAGGACACTATGCCAACAGGTGTCTGCAAGGTCCCCGAGCCCCAACGCAGCCTTGCTATAAGTGCAAGGCATCAGGACATTAGGCCAGTGAATGTCCTAACCCTCGTCCACCAGCAACCCCCTGCCCTGCTTGCCAGCAGGGAGGACACTGGAAGTCTGATTGCCCCACCCTGAGAACATGTGCCGCGTCTCCACGTGACCCCCTTTCCCAGGATCCTGGGAGCTCCTTCCAGCTTCTACATCTGGACGACAACAACTGAAGGTGCCGAGACTCAGGGACCCCCATCACCCTCGCTGAGCCACGGGTAACTCTCCTGGTAGCAGGTAAGACAATTTTTTAATCGACAGCGAGGCTACCTATTCTGTTTTGCCATCCTTCTCTGGACCTAGCCTTCCATCCAATATCTCTGTAGTAGGAGTAAGGGGAAAGCCATCCACTCCACGAAAAACTCTACTCCTTAATTGCTGCTTGGCCAACAACTACTTTGTGCACTCGTTCCTCATTCCCAGCTAAAAAGGGCCCCTACCGAAAGCAATCAGTGGAAATCAGTTCAACTTTCCCCCACTCGCCTCAAACTTACTAAATTTTCCTAATTATCTCATACTCCCCAACCTTGCCAGGACCATCCTTCTGGGTTTTGCCCATATTCCAACAAATGCTTCCATTCCTCATTCCTATACTAATACTGTGCCTTATTTTATTTTTCACCCGTGCGTCCAAATACCAACCATGGGCCCCGACCTTAACGACGCCCCTTAACAGCAGGAAGTAGCCAGACAGACCACGGCGCCCCTTTATCACTATTATCAATAAAAGGTTGGACTGTTTGGATGAATGGAGGCAAGATGGTGCACTTCCGGGTTCTTCTTCACCACCAACTCTTCCCGCGCACGCGAAAATGCAGCCGGCGCCCGGGAAGGTGCAGATCAACTGGGCATGCGCCAGGTGACGTCAATCCGAAGAGACCAAGATTTACCTGGTCGCACCTGCAGAACGCCCCCGACACGCCTGTGCCCCGCCTATTGCCCTCCCACTCCTAGAAAAGCCACTCTTGGCCAGTGAGCCACGCGGATTTCCCAGCCCCACTCTTGTCGGGATGTCGGGACTGCTGGAACTCCGCCTGAGAGCTTCACCGGGAGACTCTGTCGGCCTTCTTTGCCAGAGGCCGACAGACCTCCTCCCCACACCTTAGGTGACCAAAAATAAACTTGCAGTTTTGCTCCTACACTTGCCTACCCGCTGGTTCTTTTGTGCCCGCTTGGCTGGTCTTAGAAAAACAAATCACTAGTTATCTGCAGCAGGAGCACGTCCTTCAGATAGCATGTGTAACTGTGTCATAGGGTGATTACATCCAGGCATCATTGCCAGCCAAGATTGATAAATATGCCCAATTAGTTTAACTGTTCTCTGTGTCAGCCTTTGTTGAAGGAATACTCATGGCAATGGTGATCATCACTGTCATAGCTACCATTAAATTACTCATTGGGACTGGCTGTCCTGCTTTCCTCAGGTTTTCTTCTGCCATCGGTGACAGCTTCTTCATCTGTCCCCAGGCGGGTGGCTGTGTTCGATGGGTGTTGCTTGTGACAGTTGGGGTCCTCCTCAGTGTCAGTCTCAACATGGCTGCAACCGGGGGGTCCTCAGGAGCCTCCCGGAATCTCTTCCTCAGCATCTGGCTCATGATAAGGTTTCAGGTGTCTTGATGGTATCCAAATCGGCTGCTGATTTTGGCCTGGAGAAATACAAGCATAACCTCTACCCCAAGTTATTATTTTACCTGTTTCCCAACTTTTTGTTATTGGATCTCTCCACCAAATCAGTTCTTCCTTTGTTTTTGCAGCTGGTTTCTGTAGATGCTGTTCAGCTGCTGATAACATCTGGCCTTCGGGCAGGCTCAAAAAATTGACAGTTAATAATGCTAGATTCAATTGTGTATGGGCTGTCCCATAATCCCTATTTCTCCCCCTTTTTGTTTTTGTCGTCAGTTGTTTATCTGCATGAAATAGTAACTGAGCATTTTTTTTTTTTTTTTGAGATGGAGTCTCGCTCTGCCGCCCCGGCTGGAGTGCAGTGGCCGGATCTCAGCTGACTGCAAGCTCTGCCTCCCGGGTTTAGGCCATTCTCCTGCCTCAGCCTCCTGAGTAGCTGGGACTACAGGCGCCTGCCACGTCACCCGGTTAGTTTTTTGTATTTTTTAGTAGAGACGGGGTTTCACCATGTTAGCCAGGATGGTCTCGATCTCCTGACCTCGTGATCCTCCCGTCTCGGCCTCCCAAAGTGCTGGGATTACAGGCTTGAGCCACCGCGCCCGGCCTAACTGAGCATTTTTAATTAACTGTGTGGAGTGAACCACATATGAAGAATCAGAAATCACATTAGTGGGCATATCAAAAGCAGTCAATACCTCAATTACAGCTACAAGCTCTGCTTTTTGAGCTGAAGTATAGGGCATCTGGAATACTTTACTTTTCAAACCAGAACAACAAGCTTTACCATTACTAGACCCATCTGTAAAACAGTGAAAACGCTTAGCAGGCTGCAGGTTGTTTCCCGCAGGAATTGTAAATGCAAACCATTCACAATCTTGCTCAGCTAAGGGGATAGTAAAGAAACGGTCTTTTAAATCTATGACTATTAAAGGCCAATGTTTTGGAATTATAGCAGGAGAAGGCAATCCTGGCTGTAATGCTCCCTTAGGTTGTATAATGGAATTGATGGCTCTTAAGTCAGTTAACATCCTCCATTTACGTGATTTTTTCTTAATTACAAAAACTGGAGAATTCCAAGGGGAACATGTTGGAGCTCTGTGCCCATTTCCTAATTGTTCAGTAACTAATTCCTCTAACGCCTCCAGTTTCTCTTTACTTAGCGGCCATTGTTCTATCCAAATTGGCTTATCTGTTAACCATTTTAAAAGTACAGGTTCTGGAGGCTTAACAATGTCCACCATCAAAAATGATATCCTAATCTTTGGCAGGAACTTTGTCTTTCTGCTTGAAGCGGTTCTTTTAAACCTTGCAAATTTTTTTCTAGTCCCATACGAGGGACATACCCCATTTCATGCATCGTATGTTGACTTTGAGGAATACATAATTGTTCTGCAATTAGAACTTGTGCTCCCCATTGTTGTAATAAATCTCTCCCCATAAATTTATAGGTACAGAAGTTATAATTGGTTGAATAGTCCCAGGTTGTCCATCGGGCCCTTCACAGTGCAAAATATAACTACTTTGATATACTTCAGGGGCTTTACCAACTCCAACTGTGTTAAATTGAGCGGGTTGGATTGGACATGCAGACGGCCAGTGCTGTAGAGAAATGATTGAAATGTCTGCTCCTGTATCTACCAAACCTTTAAATTTCTTTCCTGAGTAGTTACTTCACAGGTAGATTTTTTTTTTTTTTTTGAGATGGAGTCTTGCTGTGTCGCCCAGGCTGGAGTGCAGTGGCCAGATCTCAGCTCACTGCAAGCTTTGCCTCCTGGGTTTACACCATTCTCCTGCCTCAGCCTCCTGAGGAGCTGGGACTACAGGCGCCCGCCACCTCACCCAGCTAATTTTTTGTATTTTTTAGTAGAGATGGGGTTTCACCATGTTAGCCAGGATGGTCTCAATCTCCGGACCTTGTGATCCGCCCATCTCGGCCTCCCAAAGTGCTGGGGTTACAGGGTTGAGCCACCATGCCCAGCCTCACAGGCAGAACATTTATCAGTGATTTGATTGACCCAGTAAGCTGCTTTGCCTTGTTTATTTGTGCTGCCAAATCCTTCTGTTCGTTTAATTTCACTTTTTCCCATTCCCACATATGGCACAATGAGGAGCTGTGCTGTGCGCTCTCCTGGCTCTGCTTTCCAGGGAACAGAAGTAGATATAACAATGTGAATTTCCCCATTGTAATCTGAATCAGTGACTCCTGTATGTATTTGTATGCCTTTTAAACTTAAACTAGACCTTCCTAGAAGTAATCCTATTGTCCCTGCTGGCAACGGTCCACAGACTCCTGTTGGGACCTTTTGTGGGGGTTCCCCAGGCAGAAGACTCACAGCTTTTGTGCAGCATAAATCTACTGTGGCACTACTGGCTGTGGTGGGGAACAGACATTGTACAGGGTGAGGGAATGGCCTGAGCTGGAAATGCCCCGGTTTGGAATGGGGCCGGGATGGGCCCCTCATGGCGTTTCCTGAAATCAGGTTCCCATCTTTATCAAACTTAGAGTGACACTGACTAGCCCAGTGTTTTCCTTTTTTTACATTTTGTACATATTTCAGGCTCAGCAGTTTCCTTTTTTCCCCCCTCTGGCAGCCTGACTCACTGATTTTTTTCTACATTCTTTTTTAGTATGACCATGCTTCCCACAGTTAAAACAAGCTCCAGGAAACGGAGTATTTCCTTTATCCACTCTCAATCCTGCCATTGCCTGTGCTAGCAGAGTAGGCTTGTGCAGATTACCTCCGATACCATCACAGGAGTTGCTATAATCAACTAAATGTGCTTTCCTGAATTTTAAAGGAAAAGGCCCAAATGTAGTTATAATATTTCCCTGTTGATCTAGGGGGTGTATTCTCAGAACTGCCAAGCCTCTAAATCATCCTCTCTTCTAGCTTGCTGAATTTCTGCCTGAATAGAACTGAGAGCGATCGCTCGAGGCGCTGCTCGAACAGTCACTGGGGCAACTACTTTTCCCCCAGTGTCCTCTGGAAAAGAAAGATCTGGAGGGTCTTTTTCTTCAAAATAATAATGAGGGGGTGTAGAAGGGTAGGGATGAACCTCTCCCTCCTTTGCCGCTTTAGCTTCAGCTGGCAAGTAAACGTGCTCTGTAATCTCTTCTGTTACTTCATTATACTCTCCTTCCTCCTCATCAGTGCAAAAAAGTTCCAAGGCTGAATGAACCAGACCCCACACTTGTCCCATTGCTACCCTGATGCTTCCAAGCTCCCCTTCTTACTCACCACAGGGATTGCTTTAAGAGTACTTGGGTGTCCTCCAGCTTAGTTCCACATTCTCCAACCATCGATCCGGCAACACTTCAACCTGGATTGGAGCTCCCATGATGGATGCCACTTGCCAAGACCAGTTCAGTCAGGGAGACCCTAACCCAGTGGCACTAGAGGAATTAAAGACACACACGCAGAAATATAGGGAAGTGAAGTGGGAAATCAGGGAGTCTCACAGCCTTCAGAGCTGAGAGCACCAAACAGAGGTTTACCCACATATTTATTAACAGCAAGCCAGTCATTAGCATTGTTTCTATAGATGTTAGATTAACTAAAAGTATCCCTTATGGGAAACGAAGGGATGGGCCGAAATAAAGGGATGGGTCTGGCCAGTTATCTGCAGCAGGAGCATGTCCTTAAGGCACAGATCGCTCATGCTATTGTTTGTGGTTTAAGAATACCTTTTTTTTTTTTTTTTTTTTTTTTTTTTTTTTTTGGGGGGGAGTCCCGCTTTGTTGCCCAGGCGGGAGGGCAGTGGCCAGATCTCAGCTCACTGCAAGCTCCGCCTCCCAGGTTTACGCCATTCTCCTGCCTCAGCCTCCCGAGTAGCTGGGACTACAGGCGCCCGCCACTTTGCCCGGCTAGTTTTTTGTATTTTTTTTAGTAGAGACGGGGTTTCACCATGTTAGCCAGGATGGTCTCGATCTCCTGACCTCGTGATCCGCCCGTCTCGGCCTCCCAAAGTGCTGGGATTACAGGTTTGAGCCACCGCGCCCGGCCTAAGAATACCTTTAAGCGGTTTTCCGCCCTGGGCAGGTCAGGTGTTCCTTGCCCTCATTCTGGTAAACCCACAACCTTCCAGCGTGGGTGTCATGGCCATCACGAACCTGTCACAGTGCTGCAGAGATTTTGTTTATGGCCACTTTTAGGGCCAGCTTATGGCCAGATTTTGGGGGGCTGTTCCCAACAGGTGAAGACTGCGCTGTAGTGCGTGGCTTCTAGGCTCTGGAGCTCTAGTGTTGGCTTTTGGTTTGGGGACCCACTGGGCCACTGTGAGGTGGGCTAGAGCTGCACTTCACCGACTGCCTGGCCACAAGAGCCCTGCTCTGTCTGGAGGGCCTCAGAGCACACCGGGCCCCTCATAAGCCAGGTATGAGACTATCTGTCTCCTGCAGCAGGGCTCAGGGACCTCTCCATGGAGCCACAGGCGTGGGCTTGGGGAAAGGCCCAGAAGACAGAGGGTGGCACGGGACCTGGGCCATCCTTGTGTCTTCTGGACCTGCCCAAGCCCAATCCTAGACTCCACTTCCATCTCCCAGTAAACTGCTGGCCCCTTGGATGTGGGACGGGTAGCTCCAACAGCACCCAGTCATGATGGGCAGTGCCAGTCTCATAAACACCTTGGCCTCCACAGTCAGGGCCCAAACACTTGCCTGGTACCACCTACTAGCTGGTAGAGTTCCCTGCACATGATGGGGCCCTGCACCAGCGCCCTTGGGCCTGGGCTGCACAGCCTGCATTGTCTTGTATGTGATAAATATCAGCGCGCCCAGCCATTTGGGGCCACTAACGGTCTCCACGTCTTGATGGTAGTGGTCCCCTGGGTCCAGCTGTTTTCTCTTTATCTCTTTGTCTTGTGTCTTTATTTATTACAATCTCTCGTCTCCGCACACGGGGGAGAACCCCCGCTTAACCCCATAGGGCTGGACCCTACACCCTTGATTGGCTGGAACTGGGTGACTGGTACCAGAGCCAGTGACAGTCTGTTCACACCTCCAGGTTACAGTTCATCTTTGTAGGAGAAACCTTTCGACCGACTCTAGGTTAGGAGGGCCGGGCTCCGTGGCTCATTCCAGTAACCCCAGCACTTTGGGAGGCCAAAGCAGGCGGATCACCTGAGGTCAGGAGTTCACAACCAGCCTGGCCAACATGGTGAAACTCCGTCTCTACTAAAAAAAACAAAAAAAATCAGCCAGTCGCCGTGGCGTTTGGCTGTGATGGGGAGGGGCCTGCCGGCCCGGGCGGAACCACAGGTGGGGCGAGGCGGGCGGGCGGCCTGGATGACCTGGGCGGCCTGCGCGCACCACCGAGACGTGGACTCCTAGAGGGGCCGGAAGCTGTCGGATAACAACTTCCGCTGGGGAAGTTTGTAGAAGTCTGGGCTACCGGCGCGGCATAGTGGTTGCAGCATCCTTGTTGAGGACGCCTTGGTGGTGAGTGCGCCCGTGTCCCCGCCGCCCCTCCGTCCCTGGGTCGTGGACTGTCTGACCTTCTAATTCTGCGGCCGCCCCAGGGCTGTGAAACCCAGCGTCGCGGCTGCTGGGACAGACCCAGGAGGCTGCCTGTGACCCCGGGTATTTGGGGGCTGTTCTTCAGCTTCTTCCGGCTCAGCCCCCTCTTCTCTCCTCGCGCCTTACACTTGCAGGTTTGTCAGGACCCGGTTGTGTATCCTCTTCAAGCTGGTTTCTCCCCGGCAGACCCCGTCCACGATCGTGACCTCAGTTACCCCTCATAGACACGTTCCACACCTGTGTCTCCAGCCCGCACCGCTCCGGTGAGACCCAAGCGCTTAGACTCAGTTCGTAACACTCAAAGCTCCCCTGCCCCAGGCTGAGCTCCTGTAACCTGCACCCCCCACCCACTGGTCCTCCCAGGCATTCCACAGCGAAGGGGAGGAGGCAGAAACCCGAGATTCACTTCTTCCCCTTTCCTGCCCACGCCCAGCCGCACAGTCACTGGTGCCTTAGCTCCGTAACTGAACCATTTGCCTCCTTGCCATTCCCACCCTGTAAGTCCCAATCCTGGCTCCTCCTCTCTCACCTGAACGCCTCCCTATCTTCTCCCCACCCCCATCCTGTTTTGCTGCTTTCTCATTTGTTCATCACAGAGGATCTTTTTAAAAATGTAGCTTAGCCAGGAGAGGCGACTCCCGCCTGTAATCTCAGCACTTGGGAGGCCGAGGCAGGTGGATCATTGAGTCCAGGAGTTCAAGACCAACTTGACCAGCATGGTGAAACCCCGTCTCTACAAAAAAATACAAAAATTAGCCGGGTGTGGTGGTGCACACCTGTAATCCCAGTTACTCTGGGGAGGCTGAGGCAAGAGAATCGTTTGAACCTGGGAGGCAGAGGTTGCAATGAGCGGAGATCGCACCACTGCCCTCCAGCCTGGGCAACAGAGCGAGACTTCATCTCATTAAAAAATAATAATAATAAAAAATAAAAAAAATGTAGCTTAGGCCGGATGCTGTGGCTGAGGCCTGTAACCCAAGCACTTTGGGAGGCCGAGGCCAGGGGATCTCTTGAGGCCAGGAGTTTGAGATCGGTCTGGGCAATATAGTGAGATCCCCTCTCTGCAAAAAATTTAAACAATTGCAGGACATGGTGGCGCATGCGCTTTTGGTTCCAGCTACTGGGGAAACTGAGGTAGGAGGATTACTTGAGCCCAGGAGGTCGAGGCTGCAGTGAGCTGTGATTGGGCTACCACACTCCAGCCTGGGTGACAGAGCAAGACCCTGCCTCAGCAAAAAAAATCCTGTGTTAATTTGCCTAGGGGGAAAAAAAGCAGCTATGACAGTATCCTTCCGTTCTCCTGTATTAAACTTCTGTCGCATTACACATGAAACCATGGCTCAGGATGCCTTGAATAATCTGACCTTAGCCCCTTTTCTGGCCTATCTCACGGTTCTCCCCGACTCTGCTTTCCAGGCTGAGAAGCCCAGCCCAGGTTGTAGTGCAAACACAGCTGTTCAGCTGAGGGGAGCTGGTGTTTTTGTTTTTGTTTGAGACAGAATCTTGCTCTGTCCCCCAGGCTGAAGTGCAGTGGCACAATCTTGGCTCACTGCACCCTCCGCCTCCCTGGTTCAGGCAGTTCTCCTGCTTCAGCCTCCTGAGTAGCCTGGCTAATTTTTTGCACTTGTAGTAGAGACGGGGTTTCACCATGTTAGCCAGGCTGGTCTCGAACTCCTGACCTCAGGTGATCCACCTGCCGTGGCCTCCCAAGTGCTGAGATTACAGGCGTGAGCCACTGCACCTGGCCGGGAGCTGTTATTTTTATCACTGTGGTCATTGCTGCTTGCTAGAGGAACTCAGCAAGTCGTTTGACTGGAAAACACCACCCATGACCCGTGTGCTCAATGTGCCTTTTCACGTTTCTATAGACCGTTGGATCACTTTGGTTGAAGTGTCTGTTGTAATATTCTGCCCAGTTTATTTTATTTTATTTTATTTTATTTTTTTTGAGACAGAGTCTCGCTCTGCCGCCCAGGCTGGAGTGCAGTGGCCGGATCTCAGCTCACTGCAAGCTCCGACTCCTGGGTTCACACCATTCTCCTGCCTCAGCCTCCCGAGTAGCTGGGACTACAGGCGCCCGCCATGTCGCTCGGCTAGTTTTTTGTATTTTTAGTAGAGACGGGGTTTCGCCATGTTAGCCACGATGGTCTTGATCTCCTGACCTCGTGATCCGCCCGTCTCGGCCTCCCAAAGTGCTGGGATTACAGGCTTGAGCCACCGCGCCCGGCCTATTCTGCCCAGTTTAAATTTTATTTTTCTTTTTTATTGATTTGTAGGAGTTACAGTTCTTTATATAAGTCCTTTGCCAGATAAATGTATTGGGAATATTTTCTCTTATTCTGTGGCTTGCCCTTTGTGTCTCTTTTTAAAAAAATTTTTTTACATTAAACAATAGAGACAGAGGTCTCCCTATGTTGCCCAGGCTGGTCTCAAACTCCTGGCCTCAAGCAGTCCTCCTGCCTTAGCTTCCCAAAGTGCTGGGATTACAGGCATGAGCCACTGCACCCAGGCTCCTTTTTTTTTTTTTTTCTTGACTGCCATGATAAACAAAAATGTTTAATTCTGATAAATGCAATTTGTAATTTTTTTTTTTTTTCTTGAGACAGGGTTTTGCTCTTGTTGCCCAGGCTGGAGTGCAATGGTAAGATCTTGGCTCACCGCAACTTCCACCTCCCGGGTTCAAGCGATTCCCCTGCCTCAGCCTCCTGAGTAGCTGGGATGACAGGCATGCGCCACCATGCCCGGCTAATTTTGTATTCTTAGTAGAGAAGGGGTTTCTCCCTTCTCGACTGAAGAGAGAGCCTGTTGGTCAGGTTGGTCTCGAACTCCCCACCTCAGGTGATCGCCCACCTCAGCCTCCCAGAGTGCTGGGATTACAGGCATGAGCCACTGCAGCCAGCCTGAATTTGTAATTTTTTAAAAGTGCTTTTGGGGATCCATGAAAGAAATGTTTGCCTACCCCAATGTTGTGAAGACAGTCTCTCTGTGTCACCCAGGCTGGAGTGCAGTGGCACAATCTTGGCTCACTACAACTTCTACCTCCAATTTGTGAACTTTTTTTTTTTCTTTTGAGATGGAGTTTCGCTGTTGTTGCCCAGGCTGGAGTGCAATGGTGCGATCTCGGCTCACCGCAACCTCCACCTCCCGGGTTCAAGCGATTCCCCTGCCTCAGCCTTCCGAGTAGCTGGGATGACAGGTGCCTGCCACCATGCCTGGCTACTTTTTGTATTTTTAGTAGAGACAGGGCTTCACCATATTGGCCAGGCTGGTCTCAAACTCCCCACCTCAGGTGATCCACCCGCCTCGGCGTCCCAAAGTGCTGGGATTCTAGGCATGAGCCACCGCACCCAACCTACTTCTTTATTTTTAATCTTATGGCTTTATGTATTTTTTCTACCTCCTTGCACTGGCTCAGGCCTCCAATAAGGTGATAAAGAGAAGCAGTGGGCGGACAGCCCTGCTTGTTCCTGGTCTCAGGGGGAAAGAGTTCCAAAGTGGCCCATGAAGCAGGGCGTTGGTTGCAGGTTTGCCAGGATGAGGACGTTTTCTTCTGTTCCTTGTTTGCCGAGAGTTTTTGTTGGGATTAGGTGTTGAGTTTTAACAAATGCCTTTTCTGCATCTATTGGGATAATAGCTGTCACATGGTTTTCTCCTTTATTCTGTTAACGTGGTTAGTTATGTCGTTGTCAAATGTTCGGGAAGTCATTGTGATTAAAGTTGATGCCATGCTGTTGAAAGGGTGAAAAAAAAAAAATCTCAAGTTGAAAAGTATATTCCTGAAAACATGTAGCAGTTACTGTAGCCACCCGTGAGTGTCGGAAGGAGAAAGGGAATGTCTGTGTACCTGCTGTGCTGGAGGTGGGAGGGACGAGGGGCAGGGGTGAGGGACGAGGGGCAGGGGTGAGGGACGAGGGGCAGGGGTGAACGCCCAGGGAGCTGCCCCCTGCAGTGAGTGTTGAACACAGGTGGTGGAGGGAGCCTCCTGGGCACCAGCTGCAGCTAATGGGGATCAAACCAGCTGTGTACTCTTAGGGTCCACGTCACTTGGTCATGACTGAGAATTCTTTTTATAAACTGCTGGATTTGGCTTCCTAATATTTTTTGAGAATTTGTGTTTATGAGAGTTTGGTAGGTAATTTTTTTGTCATATCTTTTTTTTTTTTTTGAGACAGGGTCTCAGTCTGACACCCAGGCTGGAGTGCAGTGGCATGAGCTCAGCTCACTGCAACCTATGCCTCCTGTATTCAAGCAATACGCCCACCTCAGCCTCCTGAGTAGCTGGGACTATGTGTGTCCACCGCCACACCCCGCTCATTCTATTTTGTGTAGAGACAGCTGGGGCAGCTCCTGGCCTCGCACAGTCCTCCTGCCTCAGTCTCCTGGAGTGTTGGGATCATAGGCGTGAGCCACTGTGCTTGGCCCCTTGTAATATCCCTGTCAGGTTTTTGGTTTGGGTTTTGCTGGCCTCATTAAGACAGACTGGATAGTGTCTGCTCTTCCTCTGTTCACTAAATAGCTTCTAAGATCAGTACTGTGCTTCGTAGGCTTTGGTGGAGCTTACCAGGGAACCCAGCTGGGCGTGGCATTTTCCTCATGGGAAGGGTTCAAGTTACATTTCCAGTTGCCTTATCAGATGGAAGGCTGCCTGGCTTCCCTTTCATCAGTTTCATAATCCTGTGTTTTTCCTCGAGTTTGTCCGTTTCATCTCAGTTGCTGAACCTGTTTGCATGACTTGCTCCTGACGGCCCTTTATGATACTTCCGTGTCTGTAGGATCTAGAGCAACATCTCCCCCCGTCCCCTGACAAGGTAACCAGCATGGGCCATCTTCCCCCAGCTGGTTCTGTCTCTTCTCGGGGCGCCTGTGGGGCTGGCCTCTTCTGCATATTGGGGCTCTGAGCTTTACTCAGGAAGGAGGCAGGACCCACTGTGGCAGGAGGGCAGTGGGATGCCAGGGTGGTTTTCACAGACCTGGGGGTAGAAGCTGGATCTCAGTGGGCCGGGACCCTAAGGTTTAGGGGAGCTCGTGGCTTGATCTGGAGACTGAGTGAAGATTAATGGAATTTCTTGGGGCTTTTTTTTTTTGAGACAGGGTCTCAGTCTGGAGTGCAGTGGGTGAAAACCTTCCCCCAGGTTTTCACTCAGGGGAAGGCTGCCAGGTGGCCTCCTCGTAGCGTACCCGAGGGCATCCTCCGGGCACAGCACTGTGGGAATGGCTGCCCGCCTCTCTCCTGAGGAGGAGCCCCAGACGCCTCAGTTGCGGTTAGACTCTCCAGTCATGTGTTTGCAGCTAAGCTGTTGGCTTTCAGCCAGCAGTGGCTGGCCTCTGTCCTCTGGTGACAGGCCTGGCTTGCTGTCTGGTATTTCAGAGTTCTTGTGTGTGGCAGGTGGCACACCGCACCCAGCTGTCCCTTAAAGATATGTTGACTTGGCCGGGCGCGGTGGCTCAAGCCTGTAATCCCAGCACTTTGGGAGGCCGAGACGGGCGGATCACGAGGTCAGGAGATTGAGACCATCCTGGCTAACACGGTGAAACCCCGTCTCTACCAACAATACAAAAAACTAGCTGGGCGAGGTGGCGGGCACCTGTAGTCCCAGCTACTCGGGAGGCTGAGGCAGGAGAATGGCGGGAACCCGGGAGGCGGAGCTTGCAGTGAGCTGAGATCCCGCCATTGCACTCCAGCCTGGGCCACAGAGTGAGACTCCGTCTCAAAAAAATAAAAAGATATGTTGACTCCTCACCACTGCCACGTTTCCCCACACCTGGTGGCTGTCGGTAGTTTCAGAGCAGACCCTGCATGTGCATCACTCATTTTTCCTGAATTCCCCTTGATTTGCTGAGTGGGGGCTCCTGTGGTCAGGTGGGGTGGGCATTCCTGGGCTGGCTACGCCCGCTTACATTTCTTGTCTCCGCAGATCTGCCCTCCTTGGCGCTGTGCTTCCCCAGAGGGGTGGCCTCGCTCTTCCCATGGACATGGCCCAGGTGAGCCCTGCCGCTGCCGAGCGCAGCCTCCCTTCTGCCCTGCTGGCTGCCTGAGACCCCAGCACACACGCGGGGAGGGTCTGTGGCAGCGGCTTCCCAGGCACTGTGTCCGTGTCTGCCCTTTTGCCTTCTTTCTTAAGGGGCGAGGAAAGAGAAAAGAAAATTGGGGCCGGGCGCAATGCCTCATGCCTGTAATCCCAGCACTTTGGGAGGCTGAGGCGGGTGGATCACGAGGTCAGGAGATTGAGACCATCCTGGCTAACATGGTGAAACCCCGTCTCTACTAAAAATACAAAATATTAGCCGGGCGTGGTGGCGGACGCCTGTAGTCCCAGCTACTTGGGAGACTGAGGCAGGAGAATTGCTTGAACCTGGGAGTCAGAGCTTGCAGTGAGCCGAGATCGCGCCACCGCTCCAGCCTGGTGACAGAGCGAGACTCCATCTCAAAAAAGAAAAGAAAGAAAGAAAATTGGATTCATTGACACAAGGAGAGTAGTGGCTGTTGTAGGAAAATAGACTAGATTCTTCTAGTCCACTAGAGCTGCTGTAACCAAATACAACGCACTGGGCCGTTGACAGACATGCACTTCCTCTGTTCTGGAGGCTGATGTCCACGATCAGAGTGCTGCAGATCTGGTTTCTGGCGGGGCCAGTGGCCTGCTTGCAGACAGCCACTGTTGTGCTGTGTTGACGCGTGTGCGGTGAGGGAGGCGGGGGGCTCTCTGGAGTCTCCTGTGAGGACCGGGCCCATGGGTCAGGGCCCCACCCTTCTGACCTCACTTAACCTTAATCTCTTCCACAGAGGCCCATCTCCAGACACAGCCACTCGGGGCTCCGGGCTTCAGTATATGGATTTAGGGGACACAAACAATCAGTCCACAGCGGGGCCACCCTGATTCCCCTTCCCGCCCAGACCTGTGGGCTGAGCCTTCTTTTTCTTGGGAATGGCCACTTCGGGAGCTGTGTGTGTTGCAGGAGCCGGTGACCTTCAGGGACGTGGCCATCTACTTCTCAAGGGAGGAGTGGGCGTGTCTGGAACCCAGCCAGAGGGTCCTCTACCGGGACGTGATGCTGGACAACTTCAGCAGTATGGCTGCCCTGGGTGAGCGCGGGCCGAGTGCTGGGTGAGCGCGGGGTGGGCTCTGCCGCTGCCTCTGGGCCTGGCTGCTCCGGGATGGTAGTGGGGCCTTCCAGCCGAGGGGGCTCAGGAGCTGGAAGTTCTTGGCCTGTGTAGACAGAGGGGCCCCCTCGGTGTTTCTCTCAGGCTCCCTGGAGGCAGCCTCATCTTCCTTCCTCTGACCTTGCCAGGGCCTTCCGTGGGCCTTGGTGTCCAGGCCCCTCCCTTCCTGTCATCTCTGCTTCAGGGTAGCTTTTCCAGGGCCGCCCCCAGGGCTGGGCCTGCCTGGCCTCTTAGGCTAATGCAGAACTGCTCTGAGCCTCAACCCTCACTTTGTCCTCAGTACAAGTAAAACAGAACCTTTTCTCTCCTTTGAAAAGGATTTTGCAGCCCCAGACCAGACCTCGTCTCTCGCCTGGAACAGTGGGAGGAGCCGTGGGTTGAAGACCGGGAGAGACCTGAGCCCCAGGCAGTGCAGAGGGGCCACTGGCCAGGTGAGTGCTGGGTTGTCCGGGCTGGGCTGGCCCAGTCCCTGTGGCCACAGCTCCTGGGTGAGCTCTCAGCACACTGGAGTGACCGAGGCTGTGTCCTTCCCATGGGAGAGTGGACACGCAGCCGCTCTCTCAGTTAGGCCTTAGGGACATAGGGGCAGCCACGCTCCTGCCCTGATGGACACTGGCCGGGGCCGGGGCTCGCAAGGCATGGTGGTGCAGGATGACGTACAGCTGCAGCTTGGCAGGGGCCTGAGGCCAGAGTGACACTTGAAGGCTGCACCCAGCCACCCAGGTCTGTCTGGCGGAGGCTGTTGGTGTAGGTGTCTGAGCTCCCTGTGATGGCCACGTGGGGCTACAGGCCTGGTACTGACTGCACGTGAGGGTCTCCAGGTATGTGGCTCTGGGTAGGAGTTTGCTCCACATCCCTGTTTGCAAAACTGGGACAGTGGCCATGCTTCCCTCCATTAGGTGAGGGGTGCTCTTGGGGCAGTGGTCAGAGGGGGTTTGCTTTTTACTTAGATTTTCAGAGTGGGATGGAGCAGCCACGTGAACACGAGCCCTGGGAAGTCCCTGGGCCTGTGGAGCCCCCGGCTGGAGGGAGCTATGGCTCCGAGGCTGAGTGGTTGAGAATCACGTGGAGCTACCCATCTTCCAGATATCCTGGCACCACCTCCACCTGCATGAGTGGGGCTTGCCGGCGTGGACAGGGTGAAAGGACATTCTCTTGGCCCAGTTGCTTCTGTCGATTGGCAGGCACGTGTCGGTGCTGCCTCACGTAGCAGTGCCAGGTGTCCTGCGTGCCACCGGGGCTGGAGAACCATCTGAGCTCATCTTGGTTTCTGCTGTTGATCTTTGTGGCTCATCTGTGTTTCTTTGAACGCGTTTTGCTGATCACTTGTAGCCACGTGGAATGAGCTGAGTAGATGGAAGCCAGTTGACGTACACAGCAGGAGGTACCGCCTGGCCATGGGCCCCTGGCTTCTGTGTAAGGGTATCTGTTCCTTCCACAGGGGCAAGGAAATCTGCAGACCCCAAGAGACACTGTGACCATCCAACTTGGGCTCATAAGAAAACCCATGTGAGGCGAGAAAGAGCCAGGGAGGGAAGCAGCTTTCGGAAGAGCTTCGGGCCGGACACGGATGACGGGCAGCTTCCCAGAGCTGCTCCAGAAAGGACAGACGCCAAGCCCACGGCTTTTGCATGTCAGATGCTCACACAGTGTTGTGGGCAGCGGCCGGGCCGCAGAGAGCGCCGGAAGCAGTGTGCAATGGAGCTGTCGTTCATCTGCAGCACGTGCGGGAAGGCGCTGAGCTGCCACAGCCGGCTGCTCGCTCACCAGACGGTGCACACGGGGACCAAGGCCTTCAAGTGCCCCGAGTGCGGCCAGACCTTCCGGTGGGCTTCAAACCTGCAGCGTCACCAGAAGAACCACACGCACGAGAAGCCCTTCTGCTGCGAGGCGTGCGGGCAGGCGTTCAGCCTGAAGGACCGCCTGGCCCAGCACCGCAAGATCCACACCGAACACAGGCCCTACTCGTGCGGCGACTGTGGGAAAGCCTTCAAGCAGAAATCCAACCTTCTCAGACACCAGCTGGTGCACACCGGGGAGCGGCCGTTCTACTGCGCGGACTGCGGCAAGGCCTTCCGGACCAAGGAGAACCTCAGCCACCATCAGAGGGTCCACAGCGGGGAGAAGCCCTATACCTGTGCCGAGTGTGGCAAGTCCTTCCGGTGGCCCAAGGGCTTCAGCATCCACCGGAGGCTGCACCTGACAAAGCGGTTCTACGAGTGCGGCCACTGCGGGAAAGGATTCCGCCACCTGGGCTTCTTCACGCGGCATCAGAGAACTCACAGGCACGGGGAGGTGTAGGGGCCCCCGAAGTGTGGGCTGCTGTACCTCTGCGGGAGTACTGGGCCCTGAGGGAGAGCTGCAGTGAGAAGTTGCTCTTCAGCCTGGAAAATCAGCCTGAAAAGAAGCCTTCTCAGTCCTCAGAGCTCTCCAGTCCCCCGAGAAGTTTTACTGGGAAAACTGCCAGGTGGAAGAAGCGAATCCGTGGGTACGCCGGAGATGGTGGGGGCTCTGGAGATGGCAGGGGCTGCACCCCGGTGCCGGGCACCCTGGGGATGTGCTGAGAGCATGTGCGACCACGGAGCCACATGCCAGGCCAGGCGCAGAGGTGGAGAAGCCTGCCCGGTGCTCACAGCTGTCTGGCTCAGGGACTCCACCCTGGCCCTGAGTCGCTGTCTGCTGGGCCTTTCCTTCCTGGCTCTGCACTCCATGCTTGCTGCCTGGTCTGGCTTCCCTTCCTGTCTCTGTCTAGGGCGAGGCAGCTGTGAGCACTGCACAGAGGCAAAGAGCCTCCTACATCCTCTGCACTGGGCCATAGAAACAAGAGCCTTTGTAGTACTGAACCTTGTTCAAGGATTAGGGAGTGGTGCTCAGCTGGTTAGGTCAGGGCCACCCCCAGTGTTGCAGGGATGGCCTCCACCCAGCTCTGTTGGTCAGAGCCTGGGTCACGCACCTGAAATTGGCAGATCGAGTTGGGTCTCAGGGCAGTGAGGTGGCCATATTCACCATAGTGCATTTCGTGGGGAAGAGGTGACCTCTTGTCTTATCCAGCCAGAAATAAAAATCTGCCAGTGGTGATCCCAAGGGAAGGCCCCTGTGGAAATGCATCGGGACACTGCCGTGCTTCAGGTGAGCTGAATTGTTGAAGGATTTTTGCTTTTGCCTGTTTTTCTTTAAGAATTGCAGCCAGGCCAGGTGCGGTGGCTCACGCCTGAAATTCCAGCTACTCGGGAGGCTGAGGCAGGACAATCGCTTGAATCCAGGAGGTGGAGGTTGTGGTGAGCCAAGGTTGCGCCATTACACTCCAGCCTGGGGAACAAGACTGAAACTCCGTCTCAAAAAAAAAAAAAGAATTCCAGCCAACACATGCACATGTAGTGCTGGAATCAGAAAGGAGTTTACAAGAAATAGGGGGACCAGGAGAAGGTTGAACACACCAAGAGGAAGCCCTGAGCCAGATCCGGCCGGAGGTGCCACCAGAAGGCAGCCTTTCTGCTGGAAGCCAGGCACGCAGAAAGGCCGGGAGGCTGTGTGTGACCCTGATATGAACAAACCAAGTGCAAAGTCACTTTTGAGACAATCGTGGAAATGTGGGCAGGGGCTGAGTCGGGTGGGTGGACTGAGTCGGGTGGGTGGGCTGTATGGGGCGGGGGGACTATGAGTTGGGTGGATGGGCTGAGTCGGGAGGGTGGGCTGTGAGTCGGGCGGGCGGGCTGTGAGTCGGGCGGACAGGCTGTGAGTCGGGAGGGTGGGCTGTGTTGGGCGGATGGACTGAGTCCAGTGGATGGACTGTGAGTTGGGTGGATAGACTGAGTCGGGTGGATGGGCTGAGTCGGGAGGGTGGGGTGTGAGTCGGGAGGGCGGGCTGTGAGTTGGGAGGGTGGGCTGTGAGTCGGGAGGGTGGGCTGTGAGTCGGGAGGG
>NC_045440.1:147061377-147063122 GCF_002776525.5 Piliocolobus tephrosceles
GGGAGGGTGGGCTGTGAGTCGGGAGGGTGGGCTGTGAGTCGGGAGGGGGGGCTGTGAGTCGGGTGGGGTGAGGAATTGGCTGTTGGCGGTGATGGTGACACAGGGTTACCTGAGAATCCTCACTCAGATGCATTTGGACGTGTTTGTGGGGAAATGACATGGCGCCTGGGATGTGCTTTAAAATTCTAATAAAAAGGAGAAAGATACAACAGTATTGGCTGAACGTTGACAGCTGTTGAAGCTGGGTGGTTGGTGTGTTTGAAAATACCCCAAATCTTTTATTTACAGCATGAATATGAGTGTTTTCGTGCTCACTGAAGATTGTAGAGAGCAGCTGGGTCATGGAGTTACAAGGCTGCCTTACCAGGACACCACAGGCGGCAGCACAGAGATCACGGGTCTGTTCTCTCCAGCTCTGCAGGCTGGAAGTCCGAGGTAGAGGTGCCAACAGGGTCCGTTTCCGGCGAGCGCCTCCTGGTTCAGAGGCATCCTCATTTGGGGAGGGACCTTGGTGTCATCTCTTCCTTATGAGGGCCCAGATTCCATGGGCAGGGCCCACCCCTATGACCCCATCGAAGCCAAATCACCTCCCAGAGACCTCCTTATACCGTCACATCGGGCCCAGGTCTTCCACTTGGGAATTTCAGAGTGACGATTCAGCCCGTAAAGCTCCTTTGCGTCTGTCCTGGCCCACAGACCCTGTGCGGGAAAAGCACCTCCCCTGCAGGGCAGGCCCTGGTAGAGCCCAGTGAGGCCGTGAGGGCCCTGCAGGATAAGTGGAAATCTCCCCAGGGGGATGTGTGGGTGCCTTCCTCTTACAGAGTCCAGGCTGGTAAAAGCACGTGTGTGTTTTGTGTCTGGTTTGTCCTCTGCCCAGTGGGCGCCGTTGGCAGGGCCTTCAGGTGCTTGAGCGCAGGTGGGGACGGGGCAGCTGATGTCTCGGCAGTAGACGCAACGATTCTCCTGTTTCACCCTCCCAATTACAGCTGGGATTACAGGCATGTGCCACCACGCCCAGCTAACATTTTTGTTTTTGTTTTTTTAAATAGAGATGGGGTTTTGCCATGTTGGCCAGGCTGGTCATGAACTCCTGGCCTCAAGTAATCCACCTTCCTCGGCCTCCCAAAGTGCTGGGATTACAGGCACGAGCCACCATGCCTGGCTTTGGGTTTTCTTTTTTAAAAAATGCTTTCCACATCCTCAAATTATTTCCAAGTTTGCTTCCAATACTTAATGTTTTTACTTTTTAAAGAAGTTAACAGACTTTTTATCTTTAGGGCAGTTTTAGGTTTACTGAAAAATTGATCAGAGTACGGAGATCCCATAATACCCCTTCATAGGCACTTTCCCCTATTATATTATTACCATTATTTTGAGACGGAGTCTGACTCTGTCACCCAGGCTGGAGGGCAGTGGTGTGATCTTGGCTCACTGCAACCTCTGCCTTCAAGCGATTCTCCTGCCTCAGCCTCACGAATAGCTGAGATTACAGGTGCCTGCCACCAGGCCAGGCTAATTTTTGTATTTTTAATAGAGACGGGGTTTCACCATGTTGGCCAGACTGGTCTTGAACTCCTGACCTCAGGTGATCTGCCGCCTCGGCCTCCTGAAGTGTTGGGATTACAGGTGTGAGCCACCGCGCCTGGCCACTCTCCCCTAGTATTAACATCTTGCCTTAGTGTGGCTCATCTTCTGTCGCTGACAGGCAATATTGATACGTGACTTTTTTTTTTTTTTTTTTTTTT
>NC_045440.1:147063222-147077607 GCF_002776525.5 Piliocolobus tephrosceles
TGGAGTGCAGTGGCGCGCTCTCGGCTCACTGCAGGCTCCGCCTCCCGGGTTCACGCCATTCTCCTGCCTCAGCCTCCCAAGTAGCTGGGACTACAGGCGCCCGCCACCTCGCCCGGCTAGTTTTTTGTATTTTTAGTAGAGACGGGGTTTCACCGTGTTAGCCAGGATGGTCTCGATCTCCTGACCTCGTGATCCGCCCATCTCGGCCTCCCAAAGTGCTGGGATTACAGGCTTGAGCCACCGCGCCCAGCCGTTACGTGACTTTTAACTAAAGCCCACGGTTCACGTTAGGGCTTCACTCTTGGTGGTGTAGATCCCATGGTACGGAAAAACCACGTTTGCACAATTGTAGTATTGTATGGGGTAGTTTTGCTGCCCTAAAAATGCTCCTTGCTTCACCTTTTCACCCCATCCTCCCCCAACCCCTGGAAACCACTGGTCCTTTAATTGTCCCCCACGTTTTGCCTTTTCCAGAATGTTGCAGTTGGAATCATACAGCCTGCTGCCTTTTCAGACTGGCTTCTCTGACTTAGCAACGTGCACTTCAGTTTTCTCTGTGTCTTTTTATGGCTTGACAGCTTCTTTCTTTTCAGTGCGGAACAATATTCCATTGTCTGGATGGATCAGAGTTTATCCACTCACCTACTGAAGGACATCCTGGCTGCTTGAGTTTTGGCCATTATTAATAAAACGTCTATAAACATCCATGTGTGGCATTTTTGTTTGTTTTTTGGAGATAGCGTCTTGCTCTGTTGCCCAGGCTGTAGTGTAGTGGCAGATCTCAGCTCACTGCAACCTCTGCCTCCCAGGTTCAAGCGATTCTTGTGCCTCAGCCTCCCTAGTAGCTGGGATTACAGGTGTGCACCACCACACCCGGCTAACTCCATGTGTGGGTTTTTATATGGACACAAATGTTCAACTCCTTTGGGCGAATGCCAAGGAGTGCTATTGTGGATGGTATGGTGAGAGTACGTTTAGAACCTGCCAAAATGTCTTCCCCAGTGGCTGTGCCATTCTGCTTTCCCACCAGTAATGACTAGGAGCTCCTGTTGCTCCTCATCCTTGGCGGCCTTTGGTGGTGTCAGTGTCCTAGATTCATCCACTCACAGGTGTGTTTTACTTTAACGTTTGGATCTTCCAGACAGGCTGAGTCAGTGGGCTCCCTTTACTTTTTCCAGGGCCCAGCTGTCCCCCTCCCCAATACAATTCTTGCCCCAGGGCCAGACACCCTTGTACCAAAAAGCGTCACACACAGGGACGACCCAGCTACACAGACCCTAAGGTCGAGGTCCATGCAGGGAGGTGCCTGGCGCCCTGCAAGCCAGGGAAGCTGCCCGCCTCACAGTAGCTGCACCCACCTCCCTGCCCGCCCGTCTGGCGCACAGCGTTGGCCGCTCCTCGTGAGGGGACAGAGATGGCTCAGGTGGGCCCACCCTGGTCCCTGGGGGAACTGGGGGCACCCACTTGCGTCCAATTTCCAAACTGCAAGGGAGCTCAGCGCCTGCTTTCCCCGAATGCCCTCTGGGACCCCATGTCCCTGCCCTCAGCAAAGCCAGGGCTGAGCACCACAGGCCTGCTCAGAGGGAGGAGCCGGCCCGCGGGACAAGGAGCAAGGGAGGCCACCTCCAACCCGCAGAGCCGCAGCTGCCCCCACGCACCCCCGGAACCCACGCCGCCCCGACGCGAAGCACGGCGCGCTCTAGCGGCGGGCACTCGCTGGTCGCGTCGCGGCCACAATGCAGCATGAGCGCCAGCTGGGCGGGCGTCCCACGCAGTCCATAAGTCTGACCCTCCATGGAGCGGCATTTTAGTAACCGCCTGTACACATCCAGACGCGACAACTAAATGCCACACGTGAGCCTGGAAGATGGGGACAGCCACAGAAACACTTGGGAGGGGTGACAAAACTGTGATGTGAGCGATGATGGGATGATATTCCTCCACAGGAAACGTCCTGGTTCTGATCACTGCACTGCGGCATCGTAGGAGAACATCCTCTGTTCAGGAAATACGCACGAAAGTACTTCGCGGCTACGGGGCCAGCGTCTCCAACCGCATCTCAAACGGTTCCGAAGCAACGCGCGGGAACAGCCATACACACGGACCAAATTCACGGGCAGCGTCAGCGGCCAGGCATTCGGATAAAGGGTCCATAGCCGTCCCTGTGCTATTCCTGCAACTTTCTCTAAGTTGGAAAGTCTATCAAAGTTTTTAATTACCAGAAATCTCCCAATAGGTTGAACATAAGACTTCCTCTTGGCGCGGAGAACAAAGCCCAAGCTCTTCCCCCGGTCTCCCCGTGGCGGCCCCGCTGCCAGCTGCTGCTTTGTCGCCTGTCCGCGCCCGCCGGTGCCCGGGCTTGCTTCTGAGCCTGCCGGCTCGCGGTGGGGCTCCGCTGAGGGCAGGGACGCGGGGTCCCAGAGAGCATTCAGGGAAAGCAGGCGCTGAGCTGTCTTGCAGCTTGGAAATTGGAAGCACGAATGAGTGGCCCCGTGCCGGCCGGAAATGCTAGAGCTTGCACGTGGGTGTCAGAGCCGCCTGGGGGCCACGCCTTTATTAACCATCGCATTATCCCCCTAAGCGTCCTGCGCGCCAGGCTCGCCCACACCAGGGCCTCCGGGGCCTCCCTCCCTGCAGGTTCAGGCTGTCCCCGGGGAGGCTTCTGCCGCAGCGTCAGCATTCACGCTCTCCTCCGACTGTGGGGGGAGAAGGGCCGGATCCCGATCCCAGGACAGACCAGAGCGAAGCTTGGGGCCAGACTTCGTAGACCGGAGAGTGTCCTGTGAGGACACCCTCAATGAGGACCCCGAAGAGATCCGAGAGCCCTCGAGTGACTGCGCCAGCGACAGGGCCCGGGAGCCTGCGCGCGACGCGGTCAGGGATGGGATCCGGGATCGCACCTTTGAAGTGGCCAGCGATGGGACCGCGGAGTCCATGATTGAGAGCACCAACGAGGGGACCCGGGAAGCCTCGTGCAACAGGATCACGGACGGGGCCCGGGAGGCCGCGCGCGACGGGACCATGGACGGGGTCTGGGAGGCCGCCCGCGACGGGCCTATGGGGGCGGCTAATGACCCGGGGTGCGAGGTGGGCAGGGAGGAGGCCGGCGGCTCCCAGAGCGGCGGGCCTCCGGGGCCCCTGCGCAGCCAACCGTGCACACGCGCCAGGTCCCGCATGTCCTCGTGCTCGCGGTGCAGCTTCTCGCGCTGTTCCAGCAGCTGGCGCCGCGTGTCGTGAAGCAGCTGAGTCCGGCGGAGCAGCAGCAGCAGCTCCTGCCGCAGGCGCCCGTTGTCCGCCTTGATGGCCTGCGTGTGCGCCACAAGCGCGCGCGCCGCCTCCCGCTCCGCGCGCCGTGCCAGGGACTGCACGCGCTGACGCGCCTCGCGCTCGAAGGCGGCCTTGTCCTCCAGGAAGCGCCGCTTCACGCGGTGGAGCAGCTGTGTGTGCTCCACGCGCATATGCAGAAGATCGCGCTCCAGCGCCCGGATCCGAGCCAGCTGCTCCAGTTGCAGCACCTGCGGCGTGGGCGCCGTCAGCTCACCCCCACCCAGCCCCCGGCCTGGCCGCCAGCCCCGCCCCGCCGCACCCCGGCCGCGGGCGCCCTCACTGGCCTTGTAGGGCTGCAGCTCCTGCACCTGCCGCGCCATCTGTGCCGCGCGCGCCTCCATCTCCAGCAGCTGCGCGCGTACCCCGTCCTCGCGCCCGTGGTAGAGCGAGGCCAGTTCTGCCCGCTGCCAGTGGATCTGCGCCAGGTCCACGCGGTTCTGCTCGTCCAGCCGGACGATGGCGTTGGCGCAGCGCTGGGCGCGCGCGCTCCCGTAGCTGGCGTAGAGCCGGTTCTCCTCGCGCAGGCGGAGCGCCTCGCGGTCCAGGAAGGCGTTCTCCCGCAGCACCTGGTCCACGCGCTCCTCACAGGCGTCCAGCTGCTCCGAGAGCAGCGCGTGTTCGCGTTGCAGGTACTGCGCCCGCTCAGACAGCCGCTGCTCGACACCGGCGGCCGCCGCACCCCCTGGCTGGCTCCCCGCGCTCGGCCCGCGCTTTTTCTTGGGCGCCATGGATTGGTGCCTGGACCACCAGGACTGGTGAAGGCAGCGACCTCGGCCCCTTCCCCAGCTTAGCCCTTCCTCTTACCCAGCCTAAATATTATAGGCCCCAGGCCTAGAGGTGGGACGCGTCTCAGGGTCACGAGGCTTTTGGGGAGGCAGATTGGGGCTTTGGGTCTTGGGGGTCAGGGCAGCTTTGCCAGCCTTCACTCGTGGGCTCCCGCTGGACCTTGGCTGTGCGTCTCGGTGCGGCCAACATTAGTAAATGTTGCTGCTCGGCGGGCACGTCTCTATGGAGACAGAACTTAGTCGTCCTCTCCCACCCCCACCCCGTTACTTGGGCGATGGCCGACTCCTTCATTCCGTATAACTAACTCCCTCCTCCTAAGTCGCCCGCGACTGCTTGTGAATGCGCCCCAGAGACAGGGCCTGGGCTGACAAGACTGGGCTTCAGGCGGACTCCCGACGTGCTTCCGAATCTCAGAGAGCCCAGCAGCGCCCTTCGCCTTCGGTTCAGCAATGGGCCTTCTCCCGGGCTGTCCTCCACCTGAAGAGGAGCTTCTCACCACGTTCCCCCCGCCCCGTTTCCCAAGTGAAATCTCTGCGTTGTCAGGAGGGGGCGCTTCCCTGGAGCATTCGCCTCTTCAGGGACCCTTGCTTTCCTTGAGCATTTCGTGATTCCTTCGGTGAGGGCCCCGTGGGAACTGGGGTTCCTGAAGCATGGAGTCCACTGGGCGCCTGGAGAGCGTTTCTCTCTGAAGTTCGTAAACCCGTGCGTGCGGCGCCCGCTCAGCTCATCCGCGGCTCTGCAGCTGGGCAGCTTCCCTTCCCGTGTGCCCGGATGGCTGAGGGCATAGGGAGCCAACGGGGACTGGCTTTTTCTCCTTTTCTGTTGACTTGGTGGACACAACATCGTGATTGAAACCATCCCTATAAACTTTACTAAATTAATCAGGGAAGAAGGGAGGAGAGAGAGGAAAACAAACCCAGCTTGCATTTCGCTCAGCATTCATGGTGAGGTCGGCCTGCCTCCCAACCCCTTCCTCAGAGCTGTTTAGTGCCTGTGGCCCCAGAATCACACAGACCCTGTCACAAGAGTAGAGGTTCCCATAACTGCTCTGTAGGTAACAACTTAAATGTTGTAAAATGTGGTTTCCTATTTGACAGGTCCTGCGTATGCATGAAACGACTGACCCAGCTGGTCTGAAGTACCCCCCACCAGGAGCTGATGCACCAAAGAACACAGGGTCCACATCCTGGGGACTTATCCCCTTTCTCCGGCCAATTGATGACCCCATTTTACAGTCCCTCACCCGCCACAGTTCCCTTAAAAACCCCAGCCCAGAACTCAGGGACATGGATTTGAAGGTCCCCCCATCTCCTCGCTCGGTGCCCAGGGATCGTGACACTGTTTCTCTGCTGCAAACTCTGCTGTCTCGATGTATTGGTCGTTACTGCACAGCAGGCATCACAACCTGTTGGTCCTGTAAGACCTGCCTCAGTCTAGACCAGCTGTCCCCAGCTCCCATTCTGTTAGATGCCTCAGGAACAATGTGTGCAGCAGCCTTCGACACACAACTTAAATTGACCCCTATTTTGTGTCCTGTTATCATAGAGTTGAGTTTCTGCCCAGTTTGTCCACATTTGCTGGGATGTGGGCAGATTTGAGGATCTTTGACTTGTAGCTTTGTGAGGGACACAGTTTAGAAAACCATGTTTGCACAGAGGTGTGTGGTGGAGACTGGTGGCTCATGGACATGGCTGGGCTTGGTCTGATCAGCCAACCTGCCTGAAAGGTGCAGCGGGGCCTTTTAAAATTAGGAACACGATTGAGGCATTTTACTCCTTGTAAAAAAATGTATTTTAGGCTGGGCACGGTAGCTCACGCCTGTAATCCCAGCACTTTGGGAGGCCAAGGCGGGCGGATCATAAGGTCAGGAAATCCAGACCATCCTTGCCAACATGGTGAAACCCCGTCTCTACTAAAAATACAAAAAATTAGCTGGGGATGGTGGCGGGCACCTGTAGTCCCAGCTACTTGGGAGGCTGAGGCAGGAGAATGGCGGGAACCTGGGAGGCAGAGCTTGCAGTGAGCCAGGATCACGCCACTGCACTCCAGCCTGGGTGACAAAGCAAGACTCTGTCTCAAAAAAAAAAAAAAATGTATTTTATAGCCAGGCGTGGTGACTCACGCCTGTAATCCCAGCACTTTGGGAGGCCGAGGTGGATGGCTCACGAGGTCAAGAGCTTGAGACCAGCCTGACCAACATGATGAAACCCCGTCTCTACTAAAAATAAAAAATTAGCCAGGCATGGTGGCGTGCACCTGTAATCCCAGCTACTCGCGAGGCTGAGGCAGGAGAATTGCTTGAACCCTCGAGGCAGGGGTTGCAGTGAGCTGAGATTGCACCACTGTATTTCAGCCTGGGTGACAGAGTGAGACTCTGTCTCGAAAAAATATATATATAAGTAAAAATAAGAGGACACAAACTACCAAACAAGGCAGTCTGTTTAGCATTAATATTGTAATAGGACATTGTTATAAACTCCTAAACTGCATCTGAATGTTGGCTTTAATATATGGGCTTTTAATATGAAAATGGTGCCTCTCCTTTCACAGAAAATTGGGAAAAGACCACACAGAATCATGAGAAAAACATGAGCCTCCATCCCTGCATTCCTGCAGCAGGGACTCATCTGCCATGGGGGACAGGCTCATGTACAGGGGCTCTTAATGCCCAGTGTTGCCTCTTCTGGTTTCTTGCCATGGCCCCACCCCAGTGCTCTCCACCCTGCTACCCTCAGGCCTTGTGTGGGGTCACTGTCCCCATTTGACAGATTGAGAAACTGAGGCAGCAATAGGCAAAGGTCTGCTCACATGGGCCAATCAGGTCCCCCACAGTCTCAGGCCCCATACCACCCCAGGCCACGCCATGTCCCGGCTCTGGACTGCTCTTTCCCTGCCCCATCCCCACTGCACCTGCACGTCTGCGGCTGGAGGGTCTGCGTTGCTCTTTGCCTTTAAAGCCCTGGTGAGGTAAGGTTTTTAAGTTTTCAGTTATCCCTGCCTGTGGGTTTCTTGATTTTTCTTTGCTTTAAATCTCACCAATGCCTCCTCACGGAGAGGTCTGGGAGCCTTCTGCTCTCTCCTCTGTCTGGGCATCCTGGAGGCTTCCTTCTTCCCAATTCTGCAATTCCCACTTCTGCAACCCCTGACCCTCCCACCAACTCCATGAAATAGTTTGGGGGAGCCCTGACCCCAGCCCTAGTATAGTCCGGACACCCCTGTCCCTGCGACCACTTCTGCAACCCCTGCCCCCCCAGGCCTCTGCCCAGCCCAGCACGTTAACCTCTGCCCTGACCTGGGTCTGGCCACCAGCTGCCCAGCTGCGCCTCTGACCTGTGGGGATGAGGGGCAGGAGGAGACCTTGTTTTTTCTGGGAGGCCGCGCTGCATGGGGCGATTCTTCGCGGGGACGTTGGGGGAGTCTGGCCTTGGGGTCGGGCTCAACTACGTCCTCAGGACCCCCCAGGCTTTTCTCTCACCGTGTTAGGAAGGCAGGCGGTCTCTGGGATTCACCAGGTCCTGCACTGGCCATGGAGACAGAACTCACTTCTTGTGACACATCTCCCACCCTCGGGGGTCTTCCCGGCCCCCTCCGCAAGTGGCGTGGTGGTCTTTGTCCCCCCAGGACCCGCAGTCACACCCCCCTCAGACACAGCCTGGCAAACAGGAAAGGCCCTGGGAGGAGGGGCGCCGTCTGCTCCCTGTGAGGCCCTCCCCGCCCAGAGCTGGGCCAGGCTCCCTCCTTTTACCACCTGCCCCACTGCCCCAAAGCCGGGCCAGCTTCCCTCCTCCCCATCCACAGCCTGGCCAGCCTCCCTCCTCCTCACCACAGCCTGGCCAGCCTCCCTCCTCCCCACCCTCACCACAGCTGGGTCAGCCTCCCTTCCTGCCCCCACTGCCCCCGCAGCCAGGCCAGCCTCGCTCCCCCACACATCCAGGCAAGCCTCCCTCCTGCACCCCAGCCCCTTAGGCTGGGCCCAGCTGGGGACCCTGAAGGCTGCAGCACAGGGCCGCCTTGGGTTTGCTCCTGGGGCTCGTGGGCTTCCATAGGCTCCCTGGGTGTCCCCCACCCTCCGTGCCCCTTTCTGCCTTTGCTGCTTTGCATGTCCTGCCTGATTCATCTCCTGAGACTGGGGTGAGCCCTGCACTGAGTGTAGCCACGGCGGTGGGGCTGTGTGCCTGGCACACTGAGCGTAGCCCTCCCAGCAGCCTCTGTTCCCATTTCACAGATGGAGAAACTGAGGCAAGGTGAGTTGTCCAAAGCCCCCTGGAAATGCTGGGGCTGTGACTTGGACCTGTGAGGGGTTCCTCCCACTTCTCTGCACTCCCTCTGATGGGGTGCCCTCCCCCAAGCTGCTCTGTGCCCTGGGATCAGGACATGGCCAGTGCTGCGACCCTTCCATGCGCCAAGGCTGCCCACCCACCTGGCAAGGTCAGCTCCACCTGTGGAGTTGAGGGTGGGCTGAGCCCACATGGGAGCCCAGGACCCAAGGGGCAGCTCCACCCCATACACCTTGTCCCTTGTGCAGCAGCTCAGAGCTGGTGCTGACGGCCAAGAGGGCAAAGGGGACGACGGGCAGGACCACAAGGGAGGCCCAGCGGAGCTGCCCACCCCGTGTATCCTCTGGTTGGGGTCAGGCACTGGGGCC
Organism: Piliocolobus tephrosceles; assembly: GCF_002776525.5. Taxonomy (NCBI): domain Eukaryota; kingdom Metazoa; phylum Chordata; class Mammalia; order Primates; family Cercopithecidae; genus Piliocolobus; species Piliocolobus tephrosceles. Next base: position 147,071,981 of record NC_045440.1, read on the forward strand.
CCAGTCCTGTTTGTTTCGGTGCCCTGGGCCCAGCCTGAACCTGTCCTCTGCCCCATATCCCTGGCAGGCCTCCCCGAACCCCCACCCACGGGCTGGCTTAGGCAAGGGTGTTTGAGACAAAGACCCTGCCCCCGTGGCCAGGTACCTCAGAACCCATGCCAGATCCACATGAGGCTCTCGGTCAGCCCCGGATGGAAGCTCCAGTCCCCAGCCGGGACATGCATCAGCTCCCACACCCACGGTTGTCCCAGAGAAAGTGCTCTGCCCTCCCCCGTCCACACCACGAGGGCCACGGCTGCACTGCCGCACCTGTGCAGGTATGAGCACGAGGCCCCAGCCAGCAGGCCCTGAACAGGTCATTCCTGATCATCCATAACCAGGGCAGTGGGGGACTGGGGTGTGGTCCAGGTAGGCCTGCATGGGGCCCCTTCAGAGTCATCTACCTCTGTGAGGAAGAAGATGGTCAAAGGGTGTCCAGGGTCCAGAGCCCCTACACAGGCTTCAGTGATGACACCTGCACCCACCTCCAGAGACATCCCTGAGAGGCAGCCATCGGGGTGCCCAGCTAAAGACACGCCTCCTTGGGGACCCTCATTTTGAGTCCATGCCTCCAGATGCATGATCTCGGAGAAAACCACATCCGAAACTGGCGTGTGTCCCCACCGGAGGGGCTCAGGTAAATGACTGGAGTGACCGGGGGGCTGGGCCTGGGGTACCTAGGTTATAGCCTACACCGGAGAAGGAGAGAGGGGAGGCCTGGGGTACCTGGGTCTATAGCCAATATCTGGAGCAGGAGAGAGGACAAACCTGGGGTACCTGGGTCTATAGCCCAGGCCCAGAGCAGGAGAGAGGAGAGATCTGGGGTACCTGAGTCTGTAGCCTACACGCAGAGCAGGAGAGAGGGGAGATACGGGGTGCATGTACCTGTACTTCAGGTACAGTATCTGAGTCTGTAGCCCACACCTGGAGCAGGAGAGAGGAGAGGGCCATTTTGGGGTCCACCAGGTAGCCCCAGTAAGACAGGGAGAGGCTGTGTATGAGATGGGATGGGTAGTGGGCCATGGCTGTGACATAGGAGGGGTCAGGGTGGTGATACCTTCTCAGACTGTGACACTCAGAGGCAAGGTAGGATCCCAGCTCACACAATGGCACACGGATGGTGCCCTTATGGGAGAGGGCGGGGGCCGTGCACGGGGACTGTCGCAGTTTGGGAGGTGGGGGCCAGGGGAGTTTGGTTTCCTGGGTTACGGAATGCTGAGTGTGTGTGAAGTAAGAGGCTCCAGCCACACCGGTTCACCGGAGGCTGTGATCTGGGCCCCACCCTTGTGGCTTTGGGTCTTCTGGATGATGACGTCCCCCTAGACCTCACCCATGATTTCCCCATGGATTGGCTAAAAATTCAGTGCAAGGTCCAGGTCAATAACGCACCCAAAATAAAGCTAAAAGTTACAAACGCATGCGACAAAACTTATCGTGACTTAGCCCAGGTGCAGTGGCTTATGCCTGTAATCCCAGCACTTTGGGAGGCCGAAGCAGGCAGATCACATGAGGTCAGGAGTTCGAGACCAGCCTGGCCAACATGGTGAAACCCCATCTCTACTGAAAATACAAAAATTAGAAGGATGTGGTGGCGCACCCCTGTAGTCCCAGCTACGCAGGAGACTAAGGCAGGAGAATCATTTGAACCCAGGAGGTAGAAGTTGCAGTGAGCTGAGATTGTACCACTGCACTCCAGCCTGGGTGACAGAGCAAGACTCCATCTCAATAAATAAATAAGTAAAATAAATTATAAAGAAACTTGGCCGGGCACGGTGGCTCAAGCCTGTAATCCCAGCACTTTGGGAGGCCGAGATGGGCAGATCACGAGGTCAGGAGATCGAGACCATCCTGGCTAACATGGTGAAACCCCGTCTCTACTAAAAAAATACAAAAATCTAGCCGGCCGATGTAGCGGCGCCTATAGTTCCAGCTACTCAGGAGGCTGAGGCAGGAGAATGGCGGGAACCCGGGAGGCGGAGCTTGCAGTGAGCTGAGATCCGGCCACTGCACTCCAGCCTGGGCGACAGAGCGAGACTCCGTCTCAACAACACCAAAAAAAACTTACTGTGGCTTATTGTCAAATAAATTTGACTAATAAATGCTGAGAAAAAATAATCTTGACAAAATTTATATTGGCAAGAATATTTGGACAAGGGAAAGTTGGACTTGGCTGAAATAGTGCCCCTAAGAGAAACTACACAATAACAGATTTTTAAAAATCCAACTAGGCAGGGGGTGGTGGCTCACACCTGTAATCCCAGCACTTTGGGAGGCCTCGGCGAGCAGATGACGAGGTCAGGAGATTGAGACCATCCTGACTAACATGGTGAAACCCCTTCTCTACTAAAAATACAAAAAACTAGCCAGGCGTGGTGGCGGGCGCCTGTAGTCCCAGCTACTCGGGAGGCTGAGGCAGGAGAATGGCATGAACCCAGGAGGCGGAGCTTGCAGTGAGCCTAGATAGCGCCACTGCACTCCAGCCTGGGCGACAGAGCGAAACTCTGTCTCAAAAAAAAAAAAAAATCCTACTAGGTTGCGCATGGTGGCTCACGCCTGTAATCCCAGCACTTTGGGAGGCCGAGGCGGGTGATCGCGAGGTCAGGAGATCGAGACCATCCTGGCCAACATGGTGAAACCCCGTCTCTACTAAAAATACAAAAATTAGCTGAGTGTGGTGGCGCATGCCGTAGTCCCAGCTACTCGGGAAGCTGAGGCAGGAGAATCTCTTGACCCCAGGAGGTGGAGGTTGTGGTGAGCTGAGATCGCCCCACTGCACTCCAGCCTGGGCAACAGAGTGAGACTCCATCTCAAAAACAACAACAACAAAACCCACCCAGCTAATGGATAAATCAAATGTCTCCTGAAAGTGTATATGGGAAATAATAAACCCCAGTGAAAATAACTGCAGTAAAATGAAAAAGGGAAACAGAAAACGTTGGAAATGGTTTAATTTTGCTGGGTAGAAAACTGATTTAATAATTCAGGGTAGTAATGTTCACTCTAAAGAATTCTTTTTTGCTGACAGTTCACTGGTGTTGGTATAATTCTGCCTATGGGGCCATTCTCAGAGGCAGAATGACAGGGTCAGGACTTCCTCTCCTTGGGGTTCCCCAGGGAAGGTGAAGAATGGGGGTACTGGCCTGCCAGTCCTCACCTCTGTTGGCGCTGGGGGTGACTGGGCTTCCTCGCTGCCCCTGGCAGCCCATCCCAGCCAACCTGAGCTGCCCTGCAGTCTCCGAAGAACCAGCTGTTCTCCATCAGTTCTGCAAAGGCTCCTGCTACCCACTGGCAATTTCTGAATTCAGAACTGTCAGTTGCCTTCCAAGCCTTGCTTTGGGGGCATCCTCCATATTCTCATACATTAGGATTTCATTATCTTTCAGTACAAAATTGTTTCTAGTTTACCTTATGATTTCTTTGACTTATTGTTTATTTGGTAGTGTGTTGTTTAATCTTGAAATCTTTGGGGATTTTCCAAATGTCTTTCTGTTATTTATTTCTAAAGCAATTTTGTGGGATCAGAGAACATAATTTACATGATTTCAATTCCCTTTTTTTTTTTTTTTTTTCAAGACGGAGTCTTGCTGTGTCACCCAGGCTGGAGTGCAGTGGTGTGGTCTCGGCTCACTGCAACCTCAGCCTCCAGGATTCAAGCGATTCTCCTGCCTCAGCCTCCCCAATAGCTGGGATTACAGGCACACACCACCATGCCCAGCTAATTTTTGTATTCTTAGAAGAGATGAGGTTTTACCAAGTTGGCCAGGCTGGTCTCAAACTCTTGATCTCGTGATCTGCTTGCCTTGGCCTCCCAAAGTGCTGGGATTACAGGTGTGAGCCATCGTACCCAGCCCAGATTTCAATTATTTTACATTTGTTAAACTTGTTTTACGGTACTTTGAATGTGGTTTATCTTGCTAAACGTTTCATACACACTTGAAAATAAGGTGTATTCCACCACATTATGGAGGCATTGTCTTCCGAATGCCCAGTGGTTGCTGTTTGGACGAACGGAGGCAGGATGGTGCACTTCCGGGTTCTTCTTCACCACCAACTCTTCCCGTGTGTGCGAGAATGCAGCTGACGCCCGGGAAGGTGCAGATTAATCAGGCATGCACCAGGTGATGTCAATCCGAAGAGACCAAGATTTACCTGGTGGCACCTGCGGAGCGGCCCCCCTCCCCCGACATGCCCGTGCCCCGCCTATTGCCCTTCCACTCCTAGAAAAGTCGCTCCCAGCAGATGCGCCAGGGGTGGGCTTTCTCAGCCCCCACTCTTGTCGGGACTGTATTAGAAATTCCGCCCCCCTCCCCTCAGCTCCGGTCCCTGAAGCTAGATGACCAAAGAATAAATCTGCAGTTTTGCTTTTAGCCTTGCCTACTCGCTGGTTCTTTTGTGCCCACTCTGGTGGTCTTAGAAAAACAAATCAGTTGCCCTGGGTGATAATGTTGCCAGGTCCACTGCATCTTTATTTTCTGCTTACCTGTTCCAGCAATTACTGACAGAGGAGTGTTAAAGTCTCCGCCTGTAACTGTAGGTTTAATGGTTTCTCCTTTCAGTGATGGCAGGCTTGCTTTATATATATTAGGAGCATATACGTTCAGAATTGTAGTATCTTCTTGATAAATGGAAACTTTTATCTTAACAAATTATTCTTCTTTATCTCTGGTAATATCCCATGCCCTGGCATATATTTTACCAGATATTAATATAACTACTAAAGTTTTCTTATGATTAGTGTTTACATGGTATATCTTTTTCCGTCCTTTTTACTATGTCTTTATAGTTGAAGTACATTTATGCCTGGGCAATATAGAAGATCCTGTCCTACAAAAACATTTTTTGTTCATTTTTTGAGACAGAGTCTCACTGCATCACCCAGGCTGGAGTGCAGTTGCACAATCTCAGTTCACTGCAACCTCCACCTCCTGGGTTCAAGCAATTCTCGTGCCTCAGCCTCTCAAGTAGCTGGAATTACAGGTGCGCACCACCACGCCTGGCTAATTTTTGTATTTTTGGTAGAGACGGGTTTTTGCCATGTTGGCCAGGCTGGTCTGAAACTCATGACCTCAAGTGATCCACTCACCTCAGCCTGTCAAAGTGCTGGGATTATAGGCATGAGCCACCATGCCTGGACTCTACAAAAAATTAAAAATTAGCTGAGCATGGTGGCCTGCACCTGTAGTACCAGCTACTCAAGAGGCTGAAGTGGGAGGATCGTTTCAGCCCAGGAGGCAGAGGTTGCAGTGAGCTGAGATCACACCACTGCACTCCAGCCTGGGCGACAGAGCGAGACTCCGTCAAAAAAAAAAAAAATAATAATAATAATAATAATAGGCCGGGAGCATTGGCTCAAGCCTGTAATCCCAGCACTTTGGGAGGCCGAGACGGGCGGATCACGAGGTCAGGAGATCGAGACCATCCTGGCTAACGAGGTGAAACCCCGTCTCTACTAAAAATACAAAAACTAGCTGGGTGAGGTGGAGGGTGCCTGTAGTCCCAGCTACTTGGGAGGCTGAGGCAGGAGAATGGCGTAAACCCGGGAGGCGGAGCTTGCAGTGAGCTGAGATCCGGCCACTGCACTCCAGCTC
>NC_045440.1:147078007-147089044 GCF_002776525.5 Piliocolobus tephrosceles
AGAAGGAGTCTCGCTCTGTTGCCAGGCTGGAGTTCAGTAGCACGATCTTGGCTCACTGTAACTTCCGTCTTCTAGGTTCAAGTGATTCTCCTGCCTCAGTCTCCCAAACAGCTGGGACTACAGGCATGTGCCACCACGCCCAGCTAATTTTTTTGTTTTTTTGTTTTTTTTTTGAGACAGAGCCTTGCTCTGTCGCCCGGGCTGGAGTGCAGTGGCCAGATCTCAGCTCACTGCAAGCTCCACCTCCCGGGTTCACGCCATTCTCCTGCCTCAGCCTCCCGAGTAGCTGGGACTACAGGCGCCAGCCACCTCGCCCGGCTAGCTTTTTGTATTTTTCAGTAGAGACGGGGTTTCACCGTGTTAGCCAGGATGGTCTCAAACTCCTGACCTCGTGATCCACCCGTCTCGGCCTCCCAAAGTGCTGGGATTACAGGCTTGAGCCACCGCGCCCGGCCTAATTTTTTTGTATTTTTAACAGAGATGAGGTTTCACCATGTTGGCCAGGATGATCTCGATCTCCTGATCTCATGATCCATCCGCTTGGCCTCCCAAAGTGCTGGGATTATAGGTATGAGCCACCACACCCGGTCCTGCTATTTGTTTACTGCTGGTCTTATCTATTCTTTGTTCCTTTTCCTTCTTTTTCTGAATTCTTTTTGAGCAAGTAGTTTGTTGTGGTTGTTGTTTGAGACAGGGTCTGGCACTGTCATCCAGGCTGGAGTGCAGTGGCGCAATCCGGGCTCACTGCAACCTCTGCCTCCCGGCTCAAGTGATCCTCCTACCTCAGCCTCCCAAGTAGCTGGGACAACAGGCTCATGTCACCACACCCAGCTAATTTTCATTTTTTGAGACGGAGTCTCGCTCTGCCGTCCAGGCTGGAGTGCAGTGGCCGGATCTCAGCTCACTGCAAGCTCCACCTCCCGGGTTCCCGCCATTCTCCTGCCTCAGCCTCCCGAGTAGCTGGGACTACAGGCGCCCGTCACCTCACCCAGCTAGTTTTTTTTTTTGTATTTTTTTTAGTAGAGACGGAGTTTCACCGTGTTAGCCAGGATGGTCTCGATCTCCTGACCTCATGATCCGCCCGTCTCGGCCTCCCAAAGTGCTGGGATTACAGGCTTGAGCCACCGCGCATGTCCTTTTTTTTTTTTTTTTTTTTTATAGAAATGAGGTTTTATGTTGCCGAAGCTGGTCTCCAACTCCTGAGTTCAAGCTATCTGCCCTCCTTGGCCTCCCAAGGTGCTGAGATTACAGGCGTGAACTACTGTGCCTCGCTATAAGTAGTTTTTAATATTCTGTTCTATCTAGATAATGGGCTTATCAGCTATATCTCTTTATTTTATTTTATTTTATTTTATTTATTTTTGTGACTGAGTCTCTTTCTGTCACCCAGGCTGGAGTGCAGTGACTCGATCTGGGCTCACTGCAACCTCCGCCTTCCGAATTCAAGCGATTATCCTGCCTTAGCCTCCCGAGTAGGTGGAATTACAAGCGTGCCACCACGCCCGTCTAATTTTTGTATTTTGAGTGGAGACGGGGGTTTCACCACGTTGGCCAGGCTGGTCTTGAACTCCTGACCTCGGGTGATCCGCCCGCCTCGGCCTCCCAAAGTGTTGGGATTACAGGCGTGAGCCACCGTGCCCCGCCCAAATAATAATATACTAGTAATACTTCACATGTAACTTAAGAACTTTACAATATATATTCTCATATGTTATTCTGTAATAGTATAAATGTGTATTTCCATGATCCCCCTTCACTTTTTGCTATTGGTGTCATGCATTTTACTTCTACAAGTTATAGAGTTCACAACAGATTGTTATTATTTCTACTTTAGTCAACTGAGCTGGGCGTGGTTCTGCGAGGAGGCTGGCGGGGCGCACGGAGGGGCGGGGCCACTGTGGGGCGGGGCCGGGGCCTGCGGGGGGGGGAAGGGGGGGGTGTGGGGGGGGGCGCCCCGAGGGGCGGAGCCGGGCCGGCGTCGGTTCCCACGGCAACCGGCTCCACAGTAAGGCCCCGCGGGCGTCCTGGCCGCCATGTGCAGCGCCGTGGACCCTCGCATCGTCCGGAGATACCTACTCAGGCGGCAGCTCGGGCAAGGGGTGAGCGCCTGGTGGTGCGTCCGCCCTCCGAAGGGCACCGCAGATCTGCGGAGAGAGGACCTGCGGGGCGTGGCCGGTCCCCTCGGAGGCCTGTTCCGTCACACACTGGCGTCCTGCCTCCTCCGTAGGCGGGAGGGGTGGTCTGGAGCCCCTTCGTGCCTCAGTTTCCTCATGGGGTAACACGATCCCGACTCCTAGGAACCTGGTTCCTGGAGGCGGGTGACATCCAGGGCCCCCAGCGGCCTCAGGCGGAGGGATCCTGGCGCCCCGCTCCCCACGCGCCCACAGTCGCCGCTTCCCGGGTGCACAGGACGCTGTGGGGAGGCTGGGCCCGCGCCTGGGTCACTGAGAGGGAGGGCGGACCCCAGGCTCAGGAGCACAAGGGCAAAGCCCGAGAAGGGCCTGAGCGGGTATGAGGTGGGCGCAGAGTGAAGGCCAGAGCCTTGTGTATCTGTGTGCGTGTGAGCATGTGGGCCTGTGTGTGTGCGCGTGGGCGGGAGGGGGGGTGTTCGAAGGTGCCATGGGGAGGCGGGGAGGAGCTTCCAGGCAGTGCAGAGAGCAAGTGTGTAGGCCCAGTGCAGGGCTGTGTATGTGCCACTGGATAGGAGAGGCAGGGAGAGAGGTGAGTGGTGAGGGTCCGGGCGTGTGGGGGCTTCGGGGAACTTCCCAGACTTTGGTTTTTACTGTTGCTGACGCTGGGAGCTGTAGCAGCTGCTGGTGTCACTTTCCAAGGCCCACTCCTGTGTTGAGGCCCCACCATGGGTGTGCACAGGAGTGGCAGACAGAGGTGAGTTTAGGGGTTAGCAGAGCCACCCAGCGAGAGATGCCAGAGGCTGGGACCAGGATGGGGGCAGAGGAGACAGCGGCAAGGGCTAGATTCTGGAGGAATCTGAAGGTGCAGCCAGGGGGTTTGGGGGTAGATGGGGTGTGAGAGAAAGGGAGGGAGAGCGCCTGGGCAGCTGGAGGGATGGTAGGGCATCCCGGAGCTTCATTTCCCGCCCAGACGCTCCCCTCTGTGGCCTCCTTTCCTCCAGGGCCTCGCCAGCTCTCACCCTCCCTCTGCTCTACCTCCCCTCCTCTGGAAGATGTCGGAGTCTAGGGCAGCCTTCAGTTGCAGAAGCCCACACTCCCATCCCCTCTCGGGACCCAGGATGGGAAGGAGGAGCCTCATGTCTGTAGGGACGATCTGGGTGGGTAGGGGATGGCGGGGCAAGGGCCTGGCCCTGTGTGACGGAACTGCTTCCCAGGCCTACGGCATTGTGTGGAAGGCAGTGGACCGAAGGACTGGTGAGGTCGTGGCCATCAAGAAAATCTTTGATGCTTTTAGGGATAAGACAGATGCCCAGGTGAGTGTGTGGGGAGAAGCGGAGAGGATGGGGGCTGGGAGGGGCAGCCCCTTGCCCTGGTGCCTGGAAGCTCTGGTGGGAGCTGGAGCCCGGTCATAGCAGATGTTCTGGCCTGTCTCAGAACACTGCCCCCTTGCCATGCCTGGTCTGGTGGGCATTGGGTGACAGACATCAGCTCCTTTGGGTCCTCTCAGGACAGGGGCTTCCTTCTTGCTCCACCCACCCACACACCTGTGTTTCTGTCTCTTCAGAGAACATTCCGGGAAATCATGCTCCTCCAGGTGAGTGGCCTGGGCCCTCCAGCCCAGTCCCCTTCCCCAGGCACAGATCTCTCCAGACAGGAGAGAAACCCGGCTTCTTGGCCCCCAGAACACAGCCCCTCCTGGCCTTCCAGCCACCTCCAACTCTCTCCCCAGGAGTTTCGGGACCATCCCAATATCATCAGCCTCCTTGATGTGATCCGGGCAGAGAACGATAGGGACATTTACCTGGTGTTCGAGTTTATGGGTGAGTGAGGCCTTGGCCAGGGCCCCAGCCCCACCCCTGTCCTGTCCTTACGCCCTCTGCGTGTCCCTCTGCGGCCGGCTCCCTCACCCTGTACCCTGGACTCAGGGACAGACAGCTGACCAGTGTCAGCCTCCAGAGCCAGCAGCGACCCCCTTCGTCCCACCTGCCCCAGGCTCCTGCTCCGACCACAGTTTGCAGTTGTGTTCTCCTTTTTCTTATTTTATGAAACAAAGGCAACATGAAATAAAGTGTGAAAAGTCCTGCAGACCCCACCGCTGTGCCCACAGGCAGTGCGCAGGATGGAGAAGCGGGGCGGCCAGGCCGTGGGCTGGTTCAAAGTGGGACAGACCTGCCAGGGGCCCCTCTCCCACTCCCCCCAGGTTGCCCCCCCACCCCCCCACCCCCGACTGGAGTGCGCGGCCTCTCCGCAGACACTGACCTGAACGCAGTCATCCGGAAGGGCGGGCTGCTGCAGGACGTCCACGTGCGCTCCATCTTCTACCAGCTTCTGCAGGCCACCCGGTTCCTCCACTCGGGGCACGTTGTGCACCGGGACCAGAAGGTGTGGTCCCTCCGCCTCCAGTCCCCTGCTAGGCCATGTGGCCCAGCTCCTGGCCCCACCCAGCCCCGGGGCCTCAGCCTGCCTCCTCTCTGCAGCCGTCCAATGTGCTCCTGGATGCCAACTGCACAGTGAAGCTGTGTGACTTTGGTCTGGCCCGCTCCCTGGGCGACCTCCCTGAGGGGCCTGAAGACCAGGCCTTGACAGAGTACGTGGCCACACGCTGGTACCGAGCTCCGGAGGTGCTGCTGTCTTCGCACCGGTAACAGCTGGACACCCCCAACCCACCCTCCACCTCCCTGCTGCCCTCCTGCCCAGCCAGGGCTCCCAGGCCTCCTGTACTCTGACCCTGCCTTGGTCCACAAGTGTTCCCCCGTTCACCCCCCTAGCAACGCCACCCCCTCTTCTGCCTCTGGGTCTCTCCGTGCCTACACCCTTTCCTGCCCCAGGTACACCCTTGGGGTGGACATGTGGAGTCTGGGCTGTATCCTGGGGGAGATGCTGCGGGGGAGGCCCCTGTTTCCGGGCACGTCCACCCTCCACCAGTTGGAGCTGATCCTGGAGACCATCCCGCCGCCATCCAAGGAGGGTGAGCCGGGTGGCTGGGGCTGGGCACCGGGAATGCGGCAGGTCAGATAGCACAGCTGTGGGGAGACAGCAGCTGACAGGCTAGGACTGTGCTGAGAGGAGGGACGGGGAGGGACGGGGACAGGGAGGATCCAGAGGATGAGGCAGGAACCCCAGGAAGACCAACTGGTGATGAAGGCCCAGGAAGAGCTGGAGGGGGATGTGGGCAGGCAGCACCCGGCACAGTCACCGTGAGAGCCAAGCAGTGACCGTGAAAGGGCCAGCAGGCTGGACAAGTTCCCCGAGGGATTCAGGTAGCAGGAGCAGGGACTGTCACTGTGCCAGGAGCTGGGGTGCGCACAGAGAGCTGGGCAGGAGAGATTCAGGTGCTGGGGAAGAGGTGGAGGAAGGCAGTGGTAGTGGGGCCATGGGGGTCACTCTTGAGGCTGGGGGCAAGAGGGAGCTGCACTGCCAGGCACATCTGTTTGTCCGGGTGGAGCCTCCTCATCCGTGGAGGTGGGCGCCAGCGTCCACCTGTGTGAGCACGCCCCAGGGCCAGGTGCCAGAGTGTGGAGCAGGGGTTGTGAGCGGGTGCTCCTGTGCACAGGCTGGGTGGCACACCCTGGCGATGGGGTGTTTGAGCCCTGCCAGACAGCAGAAACCCTGTAGAGAGGCTGTGCTCCCTGGGGCTGGAAGAGATGGCTGGCCCCAGACACCTGAGCCGCCCCAGTCTACCAGGCCTGCCTGGGTCACACCAGCTTCTGCCGCCCCAGACCTCCTGGCTCTCGGCTCAGGCTGCCGTGCCTCCGTGCTGCACTGCCTGGGGTCCCGGTGAGTGGGGGCACTTCGGTGAGGGTGAGAGGGTGGCCTGTCTCAAGGGAGCAGGGCCACCTTCCTGCAAGGTTACTGGGTCCAATTTGTACCAGTTCAGATTCCACCTGCTTTCATGATGGCAGCCCCCACCCAACAACCGTTGGCCACTCTGAAAGCAGGAGCCCCTGGCGGTGGTCCCAGAGGGTGGCCCGGAGGAGCTGTGCTGGGCGTGGAGAGGAGGGCACCAGGGGGCCGCAGGGGTCTCTCCACTGTGCAGGTCAGGCACAGGGGCATCTACCTAGACAGGACAGCAGGGTGGACCCCAGTTTCGAAGCTGAGCCCCACCCATGAATGTGAATCTGAGAAGGGGCCCTTGGGTCGGGCCCTGGAGACGACACACGGCAGCCCACAGGCCACGACAGACGCTGGACGCCCTCCTACCGCCAGACACCTCCCCAGAGGCCTTGGACCTCCTTAGGCGACTCCTGGTGTTCACCCCAGACAAGCGGTTAAGCGCCACCCAGGCACTGCAGCACCCCTACGTGCAGAGGTGGGAGTGGGAGAAAGTCCCCTAAGTGCGGGGGACAGAGGTGGGGGCAGGAGAGAGCCAGCCCACAAGGGAGAGCCCCCGCAGCACGGACCCTGCAATGACAGCTTGAGGGGCTCCCTTGGCCACAGCCCAGGCCTCACCTCTCTGGCTCCCTGCAGGTTCCACTGCCCCAGTGATGAGTGGGCACGAAAGGTACATGTGCAGCTCCAGGCACACGAAGGGGTCCAGCTCTCTGCGCCTGAGTACCGCAGCCGCGTCTATCAGGTGCTCCGGCTCGCGACCCCCATCATCCCGTCTACTGCACCCTGGAGGCTGCCTCCTATGTTAGAGGCCCCCAAACACCCATGCCCAGGCTGTGCCCTCTGAGCACCCTTCCCCTCTTGCAGATGATCCTGGAGTGCAAAGGCAGCAGCGGCACCTCAAGAGAAAAAGGCCTGGAGGGCGTCTCCCCTTCCCAGGCACAGCTGCACAAACCCAGAGCTGACCCGCAGCTGCCTTCTGGGACACCTGTGCAGGGCCCCAGACCCAGGCCTCAGAGTAGCCCGAGCCATGACCCCCCCGAGCACGGTGTGTGGTCTTTGCTGGCTACCCACACAGAGCATGGCCCGGGCCCCTTCTGCCTGTGGCTGCCAACTGCGCAGCGTCGGGTTCCTGACCCTGGGGTTGACCTTCTGACCCCACAGAGTTCCCCCGTGCAGCCAAGAACACTCCCAGGCAGAACTCCGCTCCCATGCTCCAACCTGCACTCCTGGGGAGTGGGGAAAGGCCCCCCGGGGCGAAGGAAGAGCCCCCCTTGACCTTCTTGCTGGTAAGTCATGGTGGGGTGGGCACAGGAGGGACTTCCTCTGCACCTTTCAGTGACCCTGTGACATGGCCCTTCCCAGGAGAAGCCAGGCCGGAGGGGAGCTGCCCCTTCCCTGGCCTCACAGGCTGCAGCTCAGGTGGCCAACCAGGCCCTGATCCGGGGTGACTGGAACCGGGGCGGTGGGGTGAGGGTGGCCAGCATACAACAGGTGAGCCCGGCCCAGTCTGCCCCCGTCCCCTCATCCTCCTCTTCCCCTCCTTTTCCCTCCCTTCCCCATCCTTCCCATTGCCCCTCCAATGTCCACTTCAAATCGCTCGAGGACCTCAAGGCCTCCCCTCCACTGCACGCCCTCTGACACCCTCTTCATGTGACCCTCAACTACACACAGGTCCCTCCCCGGCGTCCTCCAGAGGCCCGGCCCGGCCGGAGGATGTTCGGCACCTCTGCCTTGCAGGGTGTCCAGGGGGCCGCCAGGGCTTTGCTTGGAGGCTACTCCCAAGCCTACGGGACTGTCTGCCACTCAGCACTGGGCCACCTGCCCCTGCTGGAGAGGCACCGTGTATGAGCTGCCCTACTCCCTTCACCTGGCCCCCTGTTCCTGCCCCAGCCCCTTCCCCAGACCCCTCCCCAGTATTCTGCACCCCTTAGCCCTCCCTGCTTTGCCGGGCCACGTTGAAGTTCCAGGGTCCCCTCCAGGGAGCAGATGAGGGCCCTGCCCCAGCCCCAGTGACTTCCTCCAATAAAGTCATGTCTGCCCCCAATCTAAGCAGCCATCGTTCCTCCCTTCTCCTCTGAGGTCACAGCACCCACTAGCTGGGGGCCCCGACCCCTTTCCTGGAGCCTCCACTCCTCTGAGGACCCCACTGCCCCTGTCCTGAAACCTCCACCCCAGAGCTCAGTGCTGCCCGCCCCACTAGAGGCCCTGCCCACTCCACATCCAGCACTGGGCTTTTCCCTCTAGGTTTGCCTGGGGCAGCTTCCTGTCCTTGGTCCATCATTTCCCTACCTGCTGTGGCTTCAGGGTCCAGGCTGCCCCCCAGGGTGGTCCTGTGGGGTAGGGACCTAGGGTCACCCCATGGCCATGTTTGTGACTCTGAGCCAGAGGAGAGAAGGGGAGAAAGTAAGGGGGCAGCCTCACCCCTCCCCTGCTGTCAGGGATTGCAGCCTGTGCTCCCCCAGTACAGCCACTGCGCCTGATCTGTCTTCAGGTCTCTGTAGGTGAGGGTGGGAGACAGACATCTCCTGAGGTCAGGGTTACCTCCTCTTGTCACCCCCAGGCAAAGGCCCTGGTATGAGTTCAGGCCAGGGCTGTGCAGGGCTGCAGAGATCAAAGGGGCCCTGTGGGCACAAAGCTGTGTCCTAGGGTGCCAGGTGTCCTCAGCTGCACCTGCCCCTGGGTTGGGGCTGGAACACAGGGAGGCAGCTGGAAAGTTCGCAGGCTGGGAGGAGCTCACAGTCTAAAGGGCGCAGCCTGTGCTGTCGGTGGGGGGGTTGGGCTGCCAGACTCACAGTCTGGGAAGCTCACAGGCTGGAGGAGCTCACAGTCAGAAGGGCGCAGCCTGTGCTGCGGTCGGGGTGGGCTGCCAGGAGCAGGGACGTCTCTGGGTTGTGGGAGCCATTGGCACCACGCAGGAGGGTGGGGAAAGACAAGATATGGGTGGGGGAGCTGAGCAAAGGGTGGGAGCTAGCGCCGCCCTGGTGCTAGGCCAGGCACCTGCAAGAGACTCAGAAAGGGAGGCTGGGCTTGGGAGAAGGCTGGAGGAGGTGGAGGAGGCAGCGGGAGGGCCGGAGGAAGTGGTAAGCCATCAGAGACCAGCCTAGGGGCTTGTTTCCGGAGGGGGCTGCTTCAAAAGCCCAAGGCGCAGGCCTAGGGTGCTGAACAAGCAGGACCAAGAAGCTGTGGGAGAAGATGCTGCAGAGAGGCCAGGGGGCTGCAGGGCTGGAGGCTTGGCCTCAGGCTGGGCAGTGTGTGGTAGGGCTGCTGAATGGGGAATTGCAGGCGGGCACTCAGGAGTGTGCCTGCACAGGGGGCATCGGGGACAGGGACAGGAGAGCAGCGTGAAGTCGGAGGGGCCAAGGTGGGCCTTGGAAGTGGAGTGGGGGTCTTCAGTGCCCCCCACGGGGCTGGGTGGTGGGTCCACAGGGGAAATCCAGGAGGCCACATGGTTAAAGGCTGCAGGAAATAACTGGGCGATTATACACACTGGGGAATGTGCTAGAATATTTTGTGTGTTACGTTTTATTAACACCGAAATGTGCTACATAATGGTTTAGAAGATGTGGAGGGTGCAGGCAGGAGGCTCCAAAGGCCCAGGCAGAGCCGCCAGCCTCTGGCCTCTCCATGGGCTCCAGTTGGAGAGCCTGTCCGCTCAGCGACACCCCAGGCAGCACACACACAGATGTGCCCACAAGAACATGATGGCCAAGAGACGCTCAGGTGCATCCCACTCCAGGCGCCTTTGCCACCTGGCTGGAAGTCCCTGCTGTCATCCCGACGTGGGTGGTGGCTTTGGTCACCGGTGGGCTGTCCAGCAGTGACAGTGGGGTCACTTCGCTTTCCCAGCTGCTGGAGTCAGAACTGCTGCCTTTGTGTGGCGGCCTTGTTTCTTAAATCAGTTCCCTCAGGATTTATTACACTAAAAAAATTATTCTTTGAAAAGAAATAGAATACAGAAACATGAATTTCACAAGGCTAGCATCTAACAGTGGGGGACTTTCTACACATGTAGTGCCAAAATGTGTCATTCTGAGTCAACTGCAATTCCTCTCTGGGGGTGAAAAGAGATACAAGATAAGCCAGGAACTCTAGACAGATTCTTAGTGTTGGTGACAAAGAGGAAAGGACCTGAGAGTGGGGTTGGAGGGGGGTGTCTGCTGGATACCAGGAGGGCAAGGACCACTCCCACCTGCAGGGGTGCCCAGGACCTATGTCTAAACAGCTGGGCTTGGCCTGGGCTGCACCTTGTCCCCTGCCCTCACCTGGTCCCATACCTGTCAAGGATAACCCCCCCCCCCAAATCCAGCCCTTCTGGCACCTGGCTTGGGCTGGGTCTGTGCAGGGGGTGCTCATGAGGCCAGGGCTACAGGTTGTCCAGACCATGTTTTATTGTGCTGCCAAGCCCAGTGCCCCTCCCACTCTTACCCAGTGCTGGCTAGAGCCTTGCTGGAGGAGACGGCAGACCTGGCCAAGGTGGACCTTTGGGCTTCCCTACACCCCCTTCCCAGTGGCCTGCCTTGTTCAGCTTCCTTGCCACTCCAAGGGGCATCTTCTGGTCCAGCTTCACCCCCCCACCCCTTGCAAACTGCCCACAGCCAGCCCAGTCTTCCCCCACAGCAAGAGGACGGGCCTCCGAGAAAGATGCTGGGAGGCAGCGAGCCAGAGAATCCAAGTAGAAAAGGAAGTGAAGCCCTGAGGACGGGGGAGACCCTGGGGGGGGGGGGGGGGAAGAGGAGGGGAGAAGACCGGGGGGGGGGGGGAGGGGGGGGGGGGGGGGGAGAGGCCCTGAGAACAGGAGGCCCTGAGGAGAAAAAGGGCCCAGAGAATGGGAAATTGAGGCACAGAGGTGAGGCCCTTGCAAGAGGATAGACTTAGCAGGGTGCACGGCTCATGCCTGTAATCCCCCCACTTTGGGAGGATGAGGCGGGCGCATCATTTGAGGCCAGGAGCTGGAGACCAGCCTGGCCAACATAGTGAAACCCTGTCTCTGCTAAAAATACAGAAATTACCTGGGCGTGGTGGCGCCTGTAATCCCAGCTACTCAGGAGGCTGAGGCAGGGGAATCGCAGGAACC
>NC_045440.1:147089144-147112058 GCF_002776525.5 Piliocolobus tephrosceles
AGTGGGGGGGGACTAAGGCACAAAAAGATGGTGGAGCCAGACGCTGCGCCACGCAAGGCTGACGGTGCAGAGAAGGTGCTGACAGGGGAAAGGCACTGGTGGCAAGGGGCTGGAGCCCCCGCGTTGGGGAGGCCAGGGGCAGAGACAGCAGCTGCCAGGTGAGCCTCCAGTGGAGCTGAGGTCTGGCGCACTCAGCCAAGCTCCAAGTGGCTATGGCCTGACAGCCTCTGCTCGAACCCATGCGTAGGGCTCTCTGTTCCGTGGGGGCTCTGGGTGACCGTGGCAGCGATGCCAGGAGACTCACTTCTTGCCTTTGAACGTGCCCAGGATCTTGGGCACGAACTTGCCCACCTTGCTGTCCCTGGTGCCCTCCTCCGCGGGGCCTTCCCCTGCCCCAGGGCCGCTGGCCTCTTCTTTCTTGCAGAAGACCTCAAAGCGGCTGTACACGCGCTTCTCCTTGCGCATGCTCTCCATGCGGCGCAGCAGCCGATCGCGCTCCTCCGCGCTGGCTGGCAGCGTGCGGCTCAGCCGGCCCTGGGTCCCTAGGCTGTCCGAGCGGAAAATGGCTGAACACTTGTCCTTGTCGGACATATCCGGGGCCAGGCCGCCAGCAGCCGGTGGACGGCCTAGCTCGGGGCTGCTGTGCGAAGGGCCAGGGCCCGGGGCAGGGACCGCACGGTGCTTCTGGCCGTGGGCGCTGATCTGCTCCAGAATGGCCTTCGTGTCATCCCGAAGGTTGCTGCTGTACAAGGCATTGGCCGTGGCTGAAGTCAGGCGCGCCCGCGGGCCCCGCTCCTCTCCTGTGGCGGCCTCTGTGCTGTCACCCCGGCCCAGTGACGGCCGCCGTGGGCTCTCAGGTTGCCCGTTCTCCTGCGGCACTGGGAAGCCACCCTCATCCTCCAGGCGCCGCTCGCCCTTGGGGCTCAGCAGCTGCCTAAGGCGCAGGGAGCCTTTGCGCAGGACTTCCATGGGGCCGCTCGGCCCCTCCTCCACGGGCCCGGCCTTTGGGGACTCCCCGGAGAAGGTAAGAGTGAGGCTGCCCCTGCGCTCCGGCACGGGAGGCACCGGACTGCCTCTGCGCTCCGGCACGGGGGGCACCGGACTGCCCCTGCGCTCCGGCACTGGGGGCACCGGACTGCCCCTGCGCTCGGGGTAGGCTGAGGTGGGGCTCCCCTTCTGCTCAATAAATCCTGTAGTTGGACTTCCTTTTCGAGTGGAAAACCCGGGCGTGGGGCTCCCCTTCCGCTCAGGGTAAGCCGAGGTGGGGCTCCCTTTTGGCTCATTATGGAGCACCTGGTGCGCCCCGGGCCCTTCCAGGGGCAGAGGGCTGTCCAGCCCTTCCGGGGAGGTTGAGCGGCCCTGGGCAGAGAGGAAGCGGGAGGGCAGGCGGTCGGAGCCGCTCCGGCCCAGCGTGTCGAGCAGCTGCGCCGCGGTGAGCGAGGCGGCTCCCGGCTGCCGCTCCGCCTCCTGGTGCAGTTGCTGCGCAAAGGAGTCGCGCAGGTCCAGGAGGCAGCTCTCGAGGCTGCGGCGCTCGCCACCCACGCCACCTGGGGCCGCCACCTCTTCCCGCCACGCCTGGGACACGACGGTCTTGCTGTGGTTGGCAACGGTGATGGCGCCCACGCCGCCGCCGGAATCGCGGGTTGGGCCTTTGTACTTCTCCAGCAGCTCCGCCACCTTGGTGGAAGCCGCGGAGCGTACGGCCTCTCCTCCGGGCCCCAGCGTCTCGCTGACCGTCTGCTCCTTGTGCAGCAGCTGCACCTTCTCTGTGGCCGCCGCAGTCCCGGCTGCGCCCTCAGCCTGTGACGTGCTGAAGATGAGCGAGGAACGCAGCCTGGAGCTGCGCTGGACCAGGGGGTTCAGGCGCGAGCGGAATGAGTCCTGCTTGGCCAGGCCGGGCTCCTCCGGGCCCTCGCGCTCTGGGCCGTTGCCGCCGCCGCTGCCCGAGCCTGGCACCGGGACCTTCGTGGGGAAGGCTGCAGGGACGCGGAAGGCTGAGGGGAGCAGGTCGCCGGCAGCTGCCCGGGCCCCGGGAGCCAGCACGTCGTCTTCGTAAGCCTCCGCTTCCATGGGCGCCGGCAGGCCGTCGTCGCCCCCATCCTCGCCATGGCATCCGCTCAAGTAGGAGGCCAGGCGCCAGCGCCGCAGCCCGGCCCGCCCCTCGGGCCCGCCCCTGCGCTCCGGCTCCGCCTCGGGAGCGGAGTCTGGGCCAGGCCTCGCCGCCGCCTGGCATGGGAAGCGCTGGGTCAGGTTGGGGCGCGGGGCCCCGCTGGGCTCCAGGCCACGGGGTCCGGGCCCGAAGGCGGGGTCCGAACCGTGGCGCACCTCGCGGGACGCGCTGGACGGCACGTAGTCCAGCCGCTGGTGCCCGTCGGGTCCGAGCTCCGGGAAGCGGGGCCCGGCGCCCAAGGTGAAGTCATCCGGGTCCGCGAAACCCGCGCGGCCCCCGCGAAGCTTCTCGAACAGGCCCTGCGGGCGCGCCGGCGCGAGCTGCGGGTCCCACTGGTACTGCTGCTGGTAGAGCTGGTCGCGGTGGAAGTGGCTGGTCTGGAAGCGGAAGTCGTCGCCGTGGCTGAGGAACGTCTGCCGCGACACCTGCCGCGCGGCCGCGAAGTTCTCCACGGCGCCGGCGCCCTCGGTCGCGAAGCTGTGCCGCTTGAAGGCGTCCATCTCCAGGTGCCGCGCCTGGAAGAAGCCCCGCGCGCCCGCGAGCTCCCCAGCCGGCCCGGCCTCGGCCTCCAGGCGTCGCGAGAGCGGCCGCAGCCCCGCGTGCGGCTCCAGTGCGCCCCCCGGCATCCGCGGAGGCTCCTCCCGGCGGAAGGCCGACAGGAAGTGGCGGTCCGGGTCGAGGAAGGAGGGGAAGCCCAGGCCCTCTTCCCGGGGTGGCGGGAACAGGAGGTGCGCTCGTTTCGGGAAGGAGAAAGGGGTTGGCGCCCCGACCCCAGGGACGCCCACGAGGGGCCCGGCCCCGGCATACGGAGCCAGGGCATAGGCATCCATGCGGGCCAGGGCCGCGGCCGAGGGCACAAGCGGCTCGGACTGCGCGAAGAGGATGCGGAACTCCTCATCGAAGCTGGAGACCAGCTCTCCTTGGAACACGTGTGCCAGGCTGCGGTGGATCTTCTCAAAGGACCACATGAAGCTGTGGGGGGTCAGGGCCAGAGTCAAACCGAGCTGGAGCGAGGGCACTGCAGCCCCGTGGGCATCGGGTGGGGCGGGGAGGACGCAGGGATGTGAGGTCTGCAAGGACCTGGGCCCTGCTAGGCTGTGCAGGGGGCTACAGGACAAGGGCTCCTGGCAAGGAGGGCCCTGGTGTGGAAAGGGGGTGCTGGGGCTACAGGAGGAGGCCCCAGAGAAGGGGGTGAGGGAACCTCGCGGGCGCACCTGTAGCTCCCACTCATCACCACGGCACAGTCCACCAGCAGGAACTTCTCCTTGACGTGGCCCTTGAAGGACTTCCCAGTGCGGCAGTAGTAGGTGGGGCCCGCCACAGTCCGTACCCGCAGGAACTGGGGAGGGAGGGGAGTCAGATCTCTGCCAGCGGTCCTCCCCAATCTCCCACTCCCGGGAACTCACATCCACGTGGTGCAGGTTGACACGGCACTTGTCGGCCATGTCCAGGAAGTGCTGCGCGTTCATCTCATCCAGCAGGATGTAGACTGGGACGCGACGGGCGGCGGCCTCCAGCACTTCGCTGAGCAGGTCCACATCAGTGAACATGTCCATCACCACAGCCACCACCTGCAGGGGCGGGTCAGGACAGAGAGGAGAGGCCCCTGCTGTCCCCACACTATTGTCCAGCCTCCCCTCCACGGCCGGGAGGCGTCTGGATCACCCACAACTACTGTGAAGCAAGTTAGTCCATCCCAGGCAGTGGGGCCACGTCTGGAAGATGGGTAGGAGGAAGGGACCACAGGACCAGAAGAAGAAGTGTGGAGTGGCTGGCCATAAGGAGGGAGCCGAGGCAGGTGGAGGGCAGAGAACCCTGGACGAGGGTGGGCCAGTTTGGGGTATGGGGCCACGACAAGGGTACCTCAAAATTCCCTCCGCCCTACCGACGGCTGAGCTGCCCCCACTCCAGGACAGCTGTCAGGGCTGAGTCCCAGGCTCCAGTTCTGCCTTGGGACAGGGTTGCTGCCATGGGCAGGGGAGAAAGTCACGGGCCTTTAGCGTCTGGACCTGATGCACCCTCCACCATCTGCTAGCTGTTTGGTGAGGGTTAGAAGCCCTCAGCTGGCCAAGGGCCACCGGGCAGGATGAGAGGTAATTATCTGAACAATGAACCCAGGCTGGTGCGGTGCCCACCCATCTCAGAGCCCGAGTTTCTGGGCACTGGCCATGACCATGGGCAAGTGGACCTGGCAGCCCTGAAGATTGCTGCCAGGAACCCCTGCTCCAGCTGGAGCTCAGGGTTCACCCAAGCTGAGTATGCTTATGCGTCTCCTCCACCCTGGTGTCTTGAGCCCAGGCCCCTCCCCACTACCCTCGAGCCCAAGATGGCGCACCTGCTGGGCAGAACGGATCATCCTGCGGGCCTCATCCTTGATGCTGGGGCTGTCAGGAGGTGGTGGCTGCACCAAGGTGGTCACCTCGGTGCCCTGGAAGCCGAAGGTCAGAGGCCAGCCCAGGTCAAGCTCAGGCACGGCCTGGTCTGAGTTCACTGGCCAGTATGTACCCGAGGATCCATCCATGTCCACGTCGAGAAGGCTGCCTTCAGGTGGCTCTCGGGTAACATACTGTGGAGGCCGAAGGTGTCGGCTCACATGTTCCAGCTCTTCAGGGCACAGGAAGTCCGGTGCCCCCTCAGTCGCCAGGAAGCGGCTGTAGGCCTCCGAGCCACCCTCGGCCAGTGCATCCACCGCCAGGCGGTAGTACTCTTTGTAGTGAGGCGGCAGGTACCCGGGTGCCAGCGGGTTGTCCCCCTGCGAGGAGCTCTGGGAGCGACGGGCCATGTTGGGGCCAGGGGTCTGGAGGGGCAGGGAGACACATGACTAGGGGTGGGGGCACTGGGACCACTCCTACCCTCTAGCATGGACACACTGTGGAAGGGGCTGTCAGTGACTTGGGTAGGCTGAAGTTTAGCCCATGCCCAGGAAGCCTTCCAGGACACCAGCCGAGCCAGGCTCACAGAGGGCAACCCAGACTGTAGGATGCCCCGAGCTGAGGGGACACTGGTAGAGGGTGGGGCACAGGTGTCCCAGCCCTGTCTCTCCTTCCTTTGGGAGGCTGAGGCAGGAGAACTGCTTGAAGCCAAGAGTTTGAAACCAGCCTGGGTAACACAGCAAGACCCCATCTCTACAATAAGTTTTAAACATCAGGCAGGCATGGTGGTGTGTGCATGCAGTCCCAGCCACTTGGGAAGCTGAGACAAGGAAAGTTTGAGCCCAGGAGTTGGAGGCTGCTATGAGTTATGATTGTGACACTACACTCCTGCCTAGGTGATAAGAGTGAGACCGCATCGCTACAAAAAATGAAAATAAAACCAATCCCCCCCCAAAACATTTTATGACTGTTGGCTTAAAGACAAACAATCCAGGCTGCATTCATCATTATAGTATTCACATTTTTCTTAAGACATTCACAGGCCCCTGGCACTGTGCCTACTGGACAAGCTGGTGCCACCCATGCTGCCATGTGTCTGTCCCTGACTGCCTGGGAGACCGTGGGTAGGTCACTGCACCTCTCTGGCCGACCTCTACTGCACAACACAGCTGAAGGTCCACAAGACACCATGCCTAGCCAAGGTGAGCGCAGCAGACAGGGCTGTGACCACCCTCCTCCTGGAATGGCAACCTTAAGCCCCATGCATAGCCCCGGGCCACACCTCCTCCCCATCCTCAGGGTTTCACAATTGGGTTCCCACAGCCCATTCTATGACTGCCCAGCCCTGCAACACTGACCCCTAGACTCTGTCCCTGTCTACCAGCCCCTCTCCTTCCCTTGACCTTTCTTGTCACTGTCCCTCTCAGATAAAACCTCCCTGGACCACAACCCCTGGGTGCCCACAGGGCCCTGCACTCCACATCGCCCAGATCTGCCTCTCCACTTGCTCAGAGTCCTGTCACCACCAGCCCGTCCATGACAGCAGGGACCTTTCCAGGTCCTGGGCTCCCCACCATTATCCATACTTGGCTGCCCCACAGCCCACTCTGTTCTCCAAAGGGTCCCTGCAGGGTGCCTGACCCCTCCAGAAAGGTGTCAGATGGGGAGCACCCAGGGCCCACGCACATGGGGTCACCAAGCTACCTGGGTACCTCTCCCTGGAAGGAGAACCCTAGGCACTGCTCAGCCCATCCCACTGCTCCTCGGGTTGGAGAGGGAGGCAGGACACCTATCCCCGCCTAGCACACAGGTTCCCGAATGTTGGCCCTGGCTGAGAAGGTGGTTCAGCCCAGACAAAGGAGTGTGCCCTGGGGTGCTGACAGGATGGGCGCTGGCCAGCTGGACTGCATGGGTGCTAGCCAGAGCCACTAGGCTGAGAATGTTGGGGTCAGGAGGCCGCCATCCTGCCTGGTACCCCTGGGGGTGACATGGAGTTGGGACATGGGAAATACCTGGTACCACTCAACAGCCCCAGATACCAACTGGCCTGGGAGAAGCTGTCCCAACATTTCTTTGTTGAGGCACTGTCCTCATGGTTGACATATGGGGCTGGTTAGGGCACACTGTTCTGGTTGTGCCAGGGGCCGATCGAGGCCAACCACATGGGGGTGAGGTGTAGGCCTGTCTGGCTGGGCTGGGACGCCCACTCACCACTGCCAGCCTGGCTGTAGGGGTGGTGTCTGACCATACAGGGCAGGGGGAACAACCCTGCTGACTTTGTTTGAGGGCATTTCCCGACGCTGGGGGACACTCTAGAAAGGGCCCCCACTGTCCCTTTGGATTTCACGGGGGAGGGATATCCACACAGCGTCCAGGCTCTAGGCTGCGTGTAATGGGGGCAGGGATCATCTGGACTGTGGAATCCCCCGTCGCCAGGAGCCCTCCCAGCAGACACCCCTCGTCATCACAGGGTGATGCCCAGACCTCCAGTGGCTTCATTCCTCACGTTGTATCCTTTCATGGGTACGTGTCTCCCGGGCTATGGACGGGGCCGCAGACACTCCCAAGCCCAAGATGGAGCACCCCAGTGGCCTGCGTGCCCACACATTTGCCTACCAAACGCCTGCCCAAGGGAGGGAAGGCACGGAACCCACCCATGGCCAATGACTCAGCACGAATCCACTCTTCTGCTGCTGACCCCTGACCTCTGACTGTAAGTCAGGGCCCTCAGCTGGCCTTCAAGGACCCCATCCTCTCCACCCTGGCAGGAAGTGGGGTTCCTGAGTATCTGGAATGAGGACCCCATGGAAGGATCCGGAGTTCCTACACAAAGTGGGGTGAGCCTGTGCCAAGTTCCGATAGGCGCAGGAGGGTGCGGAGGCTCTAGGCGGCGGAAAGGTGGGGTGCAGAGGACAGGGCTCAGAGACCGGAAGTCGCTCTGTGATAGCTTGCGGGGTGGGCACCCCAGCCGCCAACGGGGTCAGTGCACCCTACGAGCTCGCGGCTGCGGCGGCTGGGTGCCCCATCCACCCACCCCTGGAACGTGGGCGCTACGGGCAGACCTCCCGTCACTCGCCCTGCTTGCCACGCGGGGATCCAGGCCGCACCCTGGCCACCCCAGTCCACGGCGGCCCGGGCGGGCGTCCCCAGGGAAGGGTCCAGGCCGTGCCCAGCAGCCAGACTCCAGCTAGGCCGCGAGGGCGGCAGCGAGTCCGGACGGCCAGGCAGGCTCGACCCAGATCCCGGGCCGCTTCCCACTCGGCTCTTCTCGGGCCGCCGTCGTGCGAGGGCGCTCGCGTCCATATCCGCACAGCGGCGCCCCCTGTCCGAGCTGCCCCGCCGCCCCGGCCCCGCGCACGCGGCCGCGCTCCACTCCCTCCGCCCCTCTCTGGGTCGCGCGGCCCCAGCCCAGGTGCAGGCGCGAGGGTAGCCCAGGTGGCACCGCACCGAGGGGCGCCCGCCCCCGCCTCGTCCCGCCCGGGCCGGGGGAGGGGGGCCCTACCTGGCCAGGTGCGCGGGGTCTCGGCACAGGGGCAGCAGGAGCCGACCGCCGCCCAGCGGCCTCGCGGTCCGGTCGGTCCAGCAGCCACTCCCTGCCGCGGCCCGCCCGGCCTGATTCACGCGCCCGCCCCCGCCCCGCCCGTCGCTCCTGCCTCCTGCCTGCCCGGGCAGCACCTGGGGGCGGAGCGGCCCCACCCGCGGCGCGCCCGCATTCCTGCGCCCCGCGCCCGCCGCGGCCCCGCCGCCTGCCCCGGTCCGCGCCCCCGGCCCGCGCCCCGACCCTCCGCCCCGACCCGCCCGTGCCCTGCGGCCGCGTGCCCAGAAACCCCGACCCAGCACCGCCGGAGACCGTGAGGTCCCCACTTCAAATCCCTCGACCCCCAGGAGCCCAACTGTTGACCCCAGGCTCAAAGTTCCTAGCCTGACCCCTGACCCTCGCCCCGGAAGTTGGGGTGACTCGGAAGTTCCGGCTCAGTCGCTAGGAAACGAGCCAGCCCGACGCAAGGGGCGGAGCTCTGACCTCCTCGCCGAGTTGGTAAAGGCAGGTGCGGCAGGTGAGGGCGCTGGGGCGGCGTCGAGCCCCGGGCGGGGCCGGGTCTGGGATCCCCGAAAGCACAGGGGATCCTCTCACCACACACCGGTCTCCCACCGCACCAGCGTCGCACACGTAGAGGGGACCCCGCCCACATAGAGGACCCCCAGGCCCGGACCCCCACCACACACACACACTGATGCCCACAAGTACCTGGGGTCCCCCATCTTTCTCCCTCATCCCTTCACATCGATGCCCACACTTGTAGGGGACTCTGCTGCAGTGACCCCCCAATGCACATGCGGACCCTGAATGACCTGTCCCTCGTGTACACCAACCCCCAAGCACAGGAGACTCCTCAGGAAGACAGAACCCAACAAGCACACCCAGTCCTGTCCACTCCAGTCACCCACGAACATGCTGACGTCCGCACACGTAGGGAACCCCACCTGCATATGAGATCCCTCAGACACCGATCCCACACACAAACAGGGGTGCCATATTCACACTGACTCTGAGAGACCAGGGGACCTCCCTCACACATACAGAACCCTGGGTGTACACTCGGGGACCCAGCGAAAACCAAGCCCCAACACGTTCAAGGGACCCAGTGTGCACACCAAGCCTCACATACCAGACGCCCCCGCATGTACACAGCAACCCCCACACACCACCCCGAGCTGCCCCTGGGTGCTCCAGTACCCCCAAATACCCCTCAGGCCCTCACTTAGGGCCTCTCCCTCCACTTAGGCCCTGCCCTGCACTGGATTACCTGTCCAAACCTTCCAAACCTGTCCAAACCTTCACCCCTGCCACTCCCACCCCAAGGACTGGCCCTGCCTGAACCCTTTCTGATGGTATCAGTCACCTTTCTCTTTGTCCCTCTTGCCATGTGATCCTATTTTCTGTTTTCAGGGTCACTCCCAGTTTCATTTGTTCTTTCCCCAGACACTCAGTGACATCCCACTGGTACCAGTATGCTGGAAACATGGGTGGGGGGTCAGACCAGTGCCCAGGCAACTGTGCTGCAGCGTGTGAGGGGCATGGGGCACCAGGGAGGACCCCGACAGGCTGGGGCAGGCAGGAGGAGCCTCCCAGGGAAATGAACTTGGGGGTCAGCTGTGTGGACTAGGGAGAGGGGTATTACTCCAGGACCTGACAACACATCTGCCAAGGCCAGGACCACATAGGGTCTGAGGGCGTGGAGGGGTGAGTGCCTTGGGTGGGCTGGGGAGCAGGCTCAGGGGTGAGCTGGGTTCCCAGGGCAGTGGAGAGGCATGGAGGCTTAAGCAGAGAGGGCCGTGCTCATGCTTGTGGTGAGAACAAAGACCGTCCCACTGGCAACCCAGCACCTTGGGGCAGTGAGAAGAGTGCTGGACTCCAGATCCTGGGCCTGGCGGGATGGGCTGAGCCTGGGGCGGAGGGGCAGGCAAGCCACGGCCAGGGGGATGGGATGTGGCCAAGTGCTCTTGCCAGGCATCCCGGCTCAAGCTTCTGGGCACACACCTGGGGCGGGCAGGCAGACAGGACACCAGCTGGGAAGCCTCGGGGGAGCCCATGTTCCTGCTGTTATCCACTCAGGCCCCCGTGGTGTGCCCTGTTCACCACTGCCTCTGCCCCGCCCTCTGCCACTCTGAGCACCCCCTCCCTGGTCCTTCCCTACCCACCCCCCAGGAGAATGCACAGTAAGAAGGGGGGACCCAAAGCTGCAGCTGGGAAGTGGCAGACGCTCCACCCTGGGCCCAAGCCGAGAGCCAGTGCTGGTGAGTGCACCCTCTGACCTCCAGGGCACTGTCACCCAAACACTGACCTGTAAGACCTTCTGTGTAGCCACTGAGAGACACCCCCTCTGAGGAGAGCCCTTCTTCCAAGAGTGGCTCTCGGGATCTCTGAGTTGGGATTAGGTGTGACTGACTGAGGGTTCATTCATTCATCTCAGGCCTTGAGTCTGAATCTTTTTTTTTTTTTTTTTTTTGAGACGGAGTCTCACTCTTGTTGCCCAGTCGAGTGCAATCCCAACTCACTGCAACCTCTACCTCCTGGGTTCAAGTGATTCTTCTGCTTCAGCCTCCCGAGTAGCTGGGATTATGGATGTGCGCCACCACGCCCTGCTAATTTTTGTATTTTTGTTTTAGTAGAGAAGGGGTTTCGCCATGTTGGCCAGGCTGCTCTCTAATTCCTGACCTCAGGTGATCCGCCCAGCTCAGCCTCCCAAAATGCTGGGATTACAGGCTTCAGCCACCGCGCCCGGCCCAGCCTGAATCTTTTTTTTTTTTTTTTTTTTGAGGCAGAGTCTCGCTCTGTTGCCCAGGCTGGAGTGCAGTGGCCGGATCTCAGCTCGCTGCAAACTCCGCCTTCCGGGTTCACGCCATTCTCCTGCCTCAGCCTCCCGAGTAGCTGGGACTACAGGCGCCCGCCACCTCGTCCGGCTAGTTTTTTTTTGTAGGTTTTAGTAGAGACGGGGTTTCACCGTGTTAGCCAGGATGGTCTCGATCTCCTGACCTCGTGATCCGCCCATCTCGGCCTCCCAAAGTGCTGGGATTACAGGCTTGAGCCACCGCGCCCGGCCTGAGCCTGAATCTTATACCCCTGGGGTTGGGGTGGGGGCCTGGGGGTAGCGCTCAGAGCCCAGCTTCGGAGCACACGGAGACGGGAAGCAGGTAGGAGGCAGCGGGAGGGGCCTAGGTGGCCAAAAATGGGTTTTGAAACAGGAGGGCTTGAGTCCAAGTTGGGGATTCTCAGTCTAAATATGTGTTCCGTTCTGACTCTGCTCCATCTGGCCGTCCTGTGCTGCCCTCTGCCTGCCGCTTTGCTCCCAGTCACCTTCTCCATAGTCACTTCCAGGTTGGATGGTGACAGCTCACCTGGGCTGGGCTTTCCTGTGGGTCGGGAAGGGGACTTCCCCCAGTCCCCCCACCCTGCCTTCACTGTTGTCACTCCCTTGCCCCAACTCCCATTTATTCTCTGTGCTGGCTGTGAACACATTCCAGGCTGCAGAGCTGGGGTCCTTCAGCACCCAGGCTTGTGCTGGGGTCTGTGATTACTAAGAGAGTACCCCATCCTGCTCCCCAGACTGCCCCTCTGCTTAGAGTGGGCCTGGCCTAACACCCCTGGATGCCAGAGAGCTCCCAGATTCACAGGAGCAGGTGGGATGACGGTGACCACTCCTCCACACCAGGCTGGGGTTAGATCCGAGTTCCCCAAAATAGCCCCAGCTGCGTCTGAGGCCAGCAGCCCTCCTGGAATGAGGATAATGGGCACAGGCGCCGCATGCTGCTTCCGCAGTCTCTAGCCCTGAGTACGCTGCACTCCAATAAACGGGGCAGGGCAGGCAGACCAGCAGGCCAGCCAGGAAACTGGGTTGCGTAGGTGGGGGCTGTGCTCTTCAGTTCTGCTACCTACTGACTGCACACCCAGGCCTTCGCCCTGCACCACAGCCCATACACTGCCCTGGACAGCTCTGGCCCAGCATACTTGGGTCTGCTGCAGGGACACCTCTGTCCCTGAACAAGTATCTGCCCTCAGTGCCCATTTCTACCAAGCATTGGGCCAGCCTGGGCAGGCTTGCTGTCCCTTGGTCTTGCAGTGCCCTGTGTGGCGGGCACCAGCTTCACTTGGCAGATGTGAAGATGGGCCCACAGATGCCCTGCATCCAGCCTGGCTTCCTGGCCCTCCACAGGCATCCCTAGGTTGCTGGAGTGGTCACCACGCCAACACAACGGTCCGAGGTCCCCTCCCTGCCACCCCATCCAGGCCTTACCTGGCCTTGGGTCTGCAGTGCTTCGAGGCCCTCACTCCGGAGCTGCTCCAGGGCCATGGCCAGCTGCAGCCCCTCCACGTGCACCCAGGCCTGCTCCTCCTGCAGCTGCTGCAGCCACAGCTGCTCCTCCTGTAGCTGCTGCAGCCACAGCTGCTCCTCCCGCCACAGCTGCATCTGCAGCTGGACCTGCCTCCATCGGTCCTCCAGCAGCAGCTGCTCCTGGGCCAGGCAAAGCTGGACCTCATGGAGCCTCAGCAGTTCAGGGCCCAGGGCCGGCATGGGGCCCCCTGCTCCACAGCCTTCCATGTGCCCAGTGAGGACCAGCACCAGCTCAGACCCTGGAGCAGCAGCTGGCACCGGCCTCGAGGCTGCCTGTGGCTGCTCTGGCCTGGCCACCCTGGGGTGTCCCTGAGGTGCTGGCTCGATGCTGGTCACGTGCCCTTTAGGGGCCACCCCCACATCACCCTGAGGGCCCCCTGGGGTGAGGGGCGGGGGCTCGACCTCAGGGCCCTGCTGCCCAGCTGCCGGCTGGGCCCTGCCTGCCCTCCTGGCCCGGGATTTGCGAACTCGACCTCGTTTCCCAGACATGGCCCTGGATCCAGCGCCTCCTTCACCAGGTGTCTGCTCCCCAAGGGCCCTGGCTCATCGACTGGCCGGCCTCAGGCCAGCTCAGAGGGCGTCCCTGGAGGCCACAGTGGCTGTGTGCTCCCACGCCAGGCTCGGCCCCCTGTTCCAGGTCCTGCCTCTTGGCTGGTGCCCGCAGCACCGCAGCTCGGGACTCTGGCTCTGCCTGTGGGCCTCACTGACCCCACTCGGTGGGGCTGGGCCACACCAGGGAGTTTATAGGGACTCCGTGGCGTGGTGGCTCGCCTGGGCCAAGGCTGACTAACGCGCTGACACGGCGGCTCAGGGTTTTACAGGCCGCAGGCCCTGCTGGCGAGACTGGGAGGGAGGCTGAGAAGCTGGAGGAGGCAGCGCAGCAGCCAGAGCGCCGGCTGTGCACAGCAACGGGCGTGCCTGGTCCTGCCCTGGGCGGCACCAATGCCCACCGCCCCCGCCCCACCCCAGCTACCCCCGTCCCACAGCTGGTCAAGGGAACTGCATCCTGGCCACACTGACCCTCAGGGCCCAGACCCTCCCTGGCCACAGACAACCTGAGCCCAGCTGGCCATGGGAACCCCCAGCCCACGCACTCCGGAGGGCTCCAGAGCAGCTAGCACGCTCACAGGAGCACCGCTGGGGTTTGGGCTTGCCCGTGGTGTTTGGTGGAGACAAAGGACCCAGGGACACAGTGGGAGCTAGGGCAGGGTTTGGGCCACTGCACTGTGGCTGGCGGGAGAGACTGGGCCCTCAAAGGCCCGCATGGCACTTTGTGAACGGATGTGGGGCCCAGAGAAAAGTCCTGGCGGTCATGGAGGTGCGGCCGGGGCTCTTGGTGCCATCCTGCCTGGGGGCTGGCTGTCCTGCACACTGCAACAAGGGCCTGACTGGATCAGAGCTGCCTTTGGGTCTTGGGGCCGGATGTGGGGGTACACGGCTAGCCCCAAACACCAGCGTCCTCTGGAGTTATTGTTGGGAGGGTGGGCTCCAGGTGGCCTCCTCCCTAGCGTTTCCCCAGCCCGGGGCGGCCACTGACTCACACCCACGCCCAGGGCCCCATCCCAGCTGGTTCAGTCACACTGGCCTGACTGGTTTGCCTGGCCCAACCCTGCCTGGAGCAGCGCTCCGGCTCCTCTTCAGTCCTAGCCCCAGAAGCTCAGGAGCAGAGGGACAGCCACTTGCCAGGGGAGTGCCGAATTGGACACACAGAGACGGGAAGGGCCTGGGGGAGGGACGTGGCACAAGGTGGGGGACAATGTCAAGGGTGGGGCAGGGCCAGCAGGCAGCACTGCCAGCCCACAGGGTCCTCCTAGCAGAGATGCAACCTGCCCATTCTTGGCCCACAAGAGCCTGGGTGCGTTCCTGCTGGCTGGCTCTCGTCTGTGCCTCCCTGAGGCCCGCTGTGCAGTGGAGTATGTGCTGCTGGAGGAGCCCGTGCTCCTTAAGGTTGTCCGTGGGCCTCCCTCGGGGGAAGGCCCGGGTGGGGGGCTCCCTGTCTGCCAGGATGCATGGCCCTTTTGGTGCCCCATAAGTGTCTCTTGAGACTGATGGGTATGGGGGCCTCTCACCCCAAGCTCACTGAAGGTCCTTTTCCCCTAGGGAAGCCCGGGGAGAACCGCCCGCTGGAGAGGAAAGCGGACCAGCAGGCAAGGGAGCCGGCGCCGGCTGAGAGCCCACAGGCCCATCCAGGTGAGAGCCCGCGCGTCCCGCGCCCGCTGGGGGTGAGCGGGTGAGCTGTTGGCAGGGGCTGCCCTGGGCCGGGACACGCTCGGTGTGGGCGCGCTTGCATGTCATGTACACGTGTGCTTGTGCGCGTGTGCAGGTGCGTGCACGTGTGTGTGTGCGCGTGTGCTCTCACCTGTGAGTGCTCGGCGCAGACCCGCGACACGCCCAAGCCCCTCCCGCCGCGCCCGGCTCTCGCCCACCTCCTGGTGCTCCACCTGCCCGCCGCCCGGGTGCGTAGCCTCTCGGGAAGACCCTGCCCTGCGCCACTCGCCCTCGCGGGGGCCGGGGCCGCCTCCATCCCGGGTCCGCCGCAGTGTGCCCGCCCAGCGTGCGCCGCCCTCCGGTGGCAGGAAACGGGACACCGCGCCGTCGCCTCGGGCCAGACCGCCTTCTTAGGCTCCGCGGCTCCCACCCTGCGCTGCTCCCGACCGGGATCGGCCGCTCAAACCTTGTGCCGGGCGCGGAACCGCCCTGAGGCTCAGCAGCGCCTCCCAACGCGAACTCGTCGGTCTCCACGCGCCCGCCGCCTTCCTCACTGCTCATTCTGTCCTCGCGGCTGCCCGCCCTCCTGCTTCTGCGCTGGTGCTGCGAGCCTGCTTCACCCTCGGTTCCGCCTGCTCTTCCCTGGGCTCCTCTCCACGGAGCCGATAGGGCCTCTCGGCCCACATCAGGTCTGACCCTGACGCCCCTGCTGGGCATGGGCCATGCTGGCTGCAGCCTTCAGATAGATGCAGGCCTGGCACCAACAGCCAGCTGTCCCCCCCAGCTCAGGCCCGGCACCGCCCATCTCCTGATTGCCTGTATACTCCCTCACACCGCGTCCCAGGTGCCAGGATAAGGAGCTCAACCTTGTCCTGAGGACGGAAGCAGTGGCAGTTGTTTGATAAGAGCCACAGGTGCGCGGAAGCACCGCCGCGGAAGGACCTGTGGGATGTCAGTGGTGGAGGTGTCCAGTAGCTGGGGATTTGGCCTTGGCAAGAGGCGGCTATGAGAGGAAGCAGGGAACACAGGCAGGTAGACCCTAGGAAAATCTGGGGAGGATGTCCCTTCTGTCACTGAAGGCCAGCACTGGGGCTCTGCCCGGGATCATCTCCAATCGTTCCTGTGCCTTGGTGTCACTTTCTCCAGGTGCAGGCTCCTGGTGGGAAACCAAGAGGCTGCTCTTCTGCTCTCGGTGTCAGGGAAAAGCAGGGACGCCCCCATTTTGCTTTCTGTAGTTTGAGGTGGACTCCTAGCCTTCCTCCAGTACAGCCCTGCCTCACTTGCTCTGCGGGGTGTGGGGCAGACAGGACCAGGGAGCTTCATCTGGTCGAGGGAAACTCAGACTGCAGGCCACAGGGCCAGGAGCTGCATCCTGGCTGCCCGGATCCTCAGGGCTTCCCATCAGGAGCCTGCACCTGGAGAAAGTGACACCACGACACAGGGAGCTCCATGAGCCCTGCCATGGTGCCTCTTTTTGCTATAAAGTTTCCGACTCAGAAGCAGGGCTGCTGGGAGTGCTGGGACTGCATAGGTGGGGTTGGCAGGGGGGATTCTCCACGTCTGCTAGGAAGTCTATTTCAGCCAGAACAGGCTGTGTCCCCTTCAGAGCAGCAGGTGTCAAGTGAAACTGCCCTGCCTCCAGATGGTAGGCTCAGGGCTGGGCATTTAGTGTTGAGAATGTGTGAGGCTCCAGCCCACAGCCGTGGCCACCCAGCTCACGTGCCTTTGGAGGAGTCCATGCTGCTGACTCAGCGCTTTCTGTGCTGTGGGGACACCTGGTCACCACCACATGGACACGCTATTTTTGCACTCAGAGGCTATTCCAGGAAGTCCGTTCCGACAGAGCACGCCTTCCCCAGCCTCCTCCTCTCGGCCTGCAGCCCTGCTCTCCCCACGTGTCTGATGATCTGTAAAGAGGGCTTGTTCTGCGTGGGTGGGACTTGCTCTAGATCAGTCTTGGAAAAGGAGCTCATGCTGTTGGTGTAGCCACCATTCCTGCCCCCATGCTACTCTGCCCCAGGGCCTGCTGGCTGCTGTCCATGGTGGTCATGATGTCCACCTGCCTGTCTGTGCCCCACCGTGGCCGACTCTCTCTAGGGGCGTCCCCACAGGATGCAGAGCCTCCCCCTGAGCTTGGCTTTCCCTGCTCCTCACACACCCATCCCCCAGCCTTTTCCAACTCTCCGCTTCACCGCTGTCTGGGGCCCTGGAGAGCCAGCCCAGCCCTCACTGGTGTCCGGAGTTAGTGATACACAGGAAGTGGGTGATCAGGTGCCCCCAGGGGGCTGTGCCTCGCGGCTGCCCCCAGGACCTCCCTGCATGGGACTGCAGTGTGCGGGGGAGGTCAGGCTGGAGTTGATGCCAGCGTGTGGGAGCCTTTCCCAGCCTTTCCTCTGCATTGGTGCCCTCCCCAGGAGGCATCTGTGCTGCAAAAGGGGACAAATGCGATGGGCCTCGGGACTCACCTGTGTCGTCTAGGCGGCCCCGCAAACACCGTTTCCACCACGCAGTAGTTGGCTGCTGGGCTGCCCAAGGGCGTGACTGTGGAGCTGGGAACCCCAGCCTGGGCAGGCAGCATTCCAGGAGCTGCTTTCCAAAAGAGGAATAGCCTCCCCTAGGAAGGTGTGGCTGAGCCCCAGAGCCCCAGAAACCTGTGGGAGGCTCCACAGGGGGGCCTGCCGGAGGATACACACCCACCCTCCCTCCTGCACACCGGATCCCCGGAACAGACAGTGTGGTCCAAGCAGCCCGGCAACGTTCACCTTAGCCAGCAGCCCTGGGCCACACTGGGGGACGGCGAGCCTCTGGGCCTCTCAGTCAGCGGGTGGGGCAGTGACCCCAAACATGGCCTGTGCTGCTGCCACGGTGCTAAGGGGCCTGCCGAGCATGGGGTCTTTCTTGCTGGATGGAGGCACAGGTGCCAGAATCTGTCTTTTGCCCTATGGTGTCCTGGCACAGCCTAGATCTATGGACCCTTTCACCAGGTGCTTTATCCCCCACCCCCAGAACTCCTGGGACCACTGAGATGCCCAGGAGATGGGGGGTTCCTGTGCCTGAGTCCCCTTGCCGCTGTAGCAGCAGCCACATCTACCAGCTCTGCAGGGTGGCCACGAGGCACGGCCTCGGCAGGCTGACGTCGAGGAAAGCCAGCCGTGCTGCAGGTCTCCTGCCCTCTGGCTCTCCACTTCTGCCTCCCTCTTCCACTGTTTTTGGTTTGGGTTTTTTTATGTTTTGTTTTGTTTTTTTGAGATGGGGTCAGCTGTCTTGCCCAGGCTGGAGTTCAGGGACTATTCCCAGGCGTAACCCTAGCTCACTGCAGCCTCCAACTCTTGGGCTCAAGTGATCCTCCCGCCTCAGCCTGAGTAGCTGGGACTACACGTGTGTGCTCCCACGTCCAGCAAGCCTCTTTCAGTGTAACTATAGGTTTTTCTCCATCTTTTTTTCATCTCTGGACTTGGGCTGTTTGACTTGAGTCTTCCAGTCTGGATTTTGCCGTTAAGGTGGAAAACCTTGAGAATGCATCTTTGTTTAGCATTTAGACATACGGCCCCTCTTCATTTGCACAGTGGAATTACGGTAGCACTTGGAAATGCATCGTCTTGGGTGTGTTCTTTAAGCTGAACTTTTGTAGATCTGGCAGGACATTTAACACCAGGCCATGAAGCCTGCTTCAGAAGTGACTGAAACATCTGCCTTATAGTGTATATTTGAAAAAATCATTTTGTCGTGTGAGTAATTACATTGCCATTTACAGATAAGTGAGATCAGAAACATTAGTTTCATATATTGTAGTTTTTAGTTTCTGAATACCCATTGGATTCTTTTTCTTTTTTCTTTGTTTTTGAGATGGAGTTTCGCTCTGTTGCCAGGCTGGCATGCACCAGGGGTTGACTCACTGCAGCCTCCACCTCCCAGGTTCAGGCATTCTGCCTCAGCCTCCTGAGTAGCTGGGACTACAGGCGCGTGCCACCACACCCAGCTAATTTTTGTATTTTTAGAGACAGGGTTTCACCATGTTGGCCAGGATGGTCTCGATCTCTTAATCTTGTGATCTGCCTGTCTTGGCCTCCCAGAGTGTTGGGTTTACAGGCGTGAGCCACTGATCCTGGCCGCTGGATTTGCTTTTAATAAATTTTAGTTCCTTTTGAAAATTATCCATATTTGTGTCCATTTCATTCATACTTTCCTTAATACACTTACCATACCTATTTAAAGCTCTTTTCTGCTAAATTTAACATCTGGGCCAGCCATTCATCTGCTTCCATTAGCCAGCTTTTCTCTCTCTCTCTCTTTTTCTTTTCTTTGTTTTTTTTTGAGACAGCATCTTGCTATGTTGCCCAGGCTGGTCTTGAAATCCTAGGCCCGAGCCATCCTCCTGCCTTGGCCTCCAGAGTAGCTGGGATTGCAGGTTTGAACCATCAGGCCTGGCTCCTCTTCCAATTTTACAGACCCTCGTGATTGTATTGGATCTCCCCGGGTAATCTGGGATGGTCTTCCTGGCCTGAGGTCAGCCGATGAGCAACCTTAATTCATCTGCAATCTCCATTCCCTTTTTGCTGCATCGCCTCAAGTATTCACAAGTTCCAGGGGGCAGGAGGCGGACATCTTTGGGAGACATTGTTCCGCCCACCAGAAAGCCCAGGAGCAGCCACAGCCCTGAGACGAGGCAGGGAAGGAGTGCTGCTATCTGCTGGTGAAGATGAACTGCTTCTGACCCTCCAAGTGAGGATATTGAGAAGAAAGAATTTGCCAAGATGCTAGTCGCACACCAACTGCAGAGGCTATGTTGATCTGCTGTGGCAAAAAGACCACCCGTGGCATGGCAGCTCTCACTGGCCAGGTTTACTGTAGTCTGTCACCCACGGTCATTATTGATTTGTTTCCACAAAGGCCGGGCCGGTGAATCTAATGGAGATAGGAACCACCGCACCTGCTTCCCTGGCCTCTGATGTTGGTGTTAACCTCTGCAATTCCTCAAGCAAAGCGCTGCTTCTATCAGGCTCACTGTCTTGCTGGAGGGAAGAAGCTCCACAGGCTCTCACTTGGTTCTTCCTACCGTAACGACCCTTACTCCTCTGGCCAAGGAGCCAATGTGAGCATTCAGCTGGCAGCTAAGAATGTGTATCCCAATAAACAGGGCAGATCTGCAGACCCACTGGACCTGTTAGGGATGGACATGGGCGACAGTGCCTTCCATGACTTCCATAAACAGGGGGGCGTGGTGACCTGTCAAAGTCCTGGCGTCAATGTCAGTGTCCGGCTACACACCATGTTCCCTTCCTCGAAAAGCCTCTCTGTGCCCCTCTATGTCGGTGACACTTAACCCTGGCAAATGGCCACAGACTCCTTCGGGGACAGAGTAGGAGCGTAACTGGTGGGAGTGGTTGGCATGCTTTGTGTTGGGAGAGCTTCCAGCCTCCTCTTCACTTTGGCAGTTGTGAGTCTGAATTTCACTTACATCTGGAGACTGGGAGACTGTGGCGGCTGCTGTCTGGCTGGCAGAGCCTGATGTGTCTCTGATCATACTCACTGGGTCAGCAACACCCTACTGACCTCTTCTTATCCAGAATCCCACATCCCAGTTGATATTAGGGCAATCGGTTCCCTGGCTGTTTTCCCCAATATCAACCCAAGCTTGCAGAAGACAGTCACCATAGAGCTCCTGAAAGATGCCAGGAGTTCACTCATTCATACATTTCTGTTTTTTTTTTTTTTTTTTCTTTTTGAGATGGAGTCTTGCTCTGCCGCCCATGCTGGAGTGCTGTGGGGTGATCTCGACTCACTGCAACCTCTGCCTCCTGGGTTCAAGCGATTCTCTTGCCTCAGCCTCCTGAGTAGCTGGGACTACAGGTATGTGCCACCATGCCTGGCTAAATTTTTAATTTTTTGTAGAGATGGGTTCTCACTATGTTGTCCAGGCTGCTCTTGAACTCCTAGGCTCAGGTGATCCTCCCACCTTGGTTTCCCAAAGTGTTGAGATTACAGGTGTGAGCCACCATGCCCAGTCCTTGGAGATTTTTGATTACTGATTTAATCTCCTTGCTAGTTATATGTCTATTCAGATTTTCTATTTCTTCATGATTTAGTCTTGTTAAGTTTTGTGTTTCTAGGAATTTGTCTACTTCATCTAGGTCACTCAATTTGTTGACATATAATTGTTCAGAGTACTCTCTTATGATATTTTTTATTTCTTTATTTGTTCATATTATTTATTTATTTATTTTTGAGACGGAGTCTCGCTCTGTCACCCAGGCTGGAGTGCAGTGGCTCGATCTCGGCTCACTGCAACCTCCACCTCCCGGGTTCACGCCATTCTCCTGCCTCAACCTCCCAAGTAGCTGGGACTACAGGCGCCCGCCACCTCGCCCGGCTAATTTTTTGTATTTTTAGTAGAGACGGGGTTTCACCGTGTGTTAGCCAGGATGGTCTCGATCTCCTGACCTGGTGATCCACCCGCCTTGGCCTCCCAAAGTGTTGGATTACAGGCGTGAGCCACTGCACCCGGCCGATATTTTTTTATTTCTGTGGAATCAGTAGTAATGTTCCCACTTTTGTTTCTGGTCTTGGTAATTTTAGCCTTCTCTCTCTTTTTTTCCTTAGTCCATCTAGCTAAAAGTTTGTCAATTTTGTTGATCCTTCCAAAGAACAAATTTTTAGTTTCATTTATTTTCTCTACGTTTTTATATTCTCTATTTTGTCTATCTCTGCTCTAATCTTTATTATTTCCTTCCTTCTGCTAGCTTTCGCTTTAGTTTGGTCTTTCTGTATTTCCTTAAGTTATAAAGTTAGGTAGGTTATTGATTTGAGATCTTATTTATTTATTTATTTATTTATTTTTTTTGAGACGGAGTCTTGCTCTGCCACCCAGGCTGGAGTGCAGTGGCCGGATCTCAGCTCACTGCAAGCTCCACCTCCCGGGTTCACGCCATTCTCCTGTCTCAGCCTCCCGAGTAGCTGGGACTACAGGCGCCCGCCTCGTCGCCCGGCTAGTTTTTTGTATTTTCTATTAGAGACGGGGTTTCACCGTATTAGCCAGGATGGTCTCGATCTCCTGACCTCGTGATCCGCCCGTCTCGGCCTCCCAAAGTGCTGGGATTACAGGCTTGAGCCACCGCGCCCGGCCGAGATCTTATTTATTAATTTGAGCATTTATAGCTGTAAATTTCCCCCTTAGCACTGCTTTTGCTGCATCTCCTAAGTTTGGTATGTTGTGCTTTTGCTTCCATTTATTTCTAAGTATTTCCTAATTTTCTTTGTGATTTCTTTTTTGATCAATTGACTGTTTAAGAGTGTATTGTTGGCCAGGCGCGGTGGCTCACGCCTGTAATCCCAGCACTTTGGGAGGCCGAGACAGGCGGATCACGAGGTCGGGAGATTGAGACCACCCTGGCTAACACGGTAAAACCCTGTCTCTACTAAAAATACAAAACAGCCGGGCGAGGTGGCGGGCGCCTGTAGTCCTGGCTACTGGGGAGGCTGAGGCAGGAGAATGGTGTGAACGTGGGAGGCAGAGCTTGCAGTGGGCTGAGATCCGGCCACTGCACTCCAGCCTGGGCGACAGAGCCAGACTCTATCTCAAAAAAAAAAAAAAAAAAAGAGTGTATTGTTTTTTTAAAAAATAGCATATTGTTTAATTCCACCATTTTGTTAATTTTCTACTTTTACTTCTGTTATTGATTTCTAACCTTATCCCACTGTGGTCAGAGAAGATACTTTGTACAGTGTGATTTTACAAAATCTATTGATAATTAATTTGTGGCCTAACATATGGTCCACCCTTGAAAATATCCCATGTACACTTGAGAAGAATGTATATGCTATTATTGGGTAGAATGTTACTGTATGTCTGTTAGATCTAGTTGGTTGATTGTGTTAAGTCCTTTCCTTTTCTTTTCTTCTCCTTTCGTTTATTTTCTTAGATAGGATTTTACTTCTGTCACCCAGGCTGGAGTGCAACGGTACAATCTCAGCTCACTGCAACCTCTGCCTCCCGGGCTCAAGCGATTCTCTTGTCTCAGCCTCCCAAGTAGCTGGGATTATAGGCACACACCACTGTGCCTGGCTAATTTTTGTATTTTTTGTAGAGACAGGGTTTTACCATGTTGCCCAGGGTGGTCTTGAATTCCTAAGCCCAAGTGATCTACCTGACTTGGCTTCCCAAAGTGCTGCGATTACAGGTGTGAGCCACCAGTGCTGCGATTACAGGTGTGAGCCACCAGTGCTGGGATTACAGGTGTGAGCCACCAGTGCTGCGATTACAGGTGTGAGCCAC
>NC_045440.1:147112068-147126241 GCF_002776525.5 Piliocolobus tephrosceles
ATTACAGGTGTGAGCCACCAGTGCTGCGATTACAGGTGTGAGCCACCGTGCCCAGCAAGTCCTTTATTTCTTTACTTATCTTCTGCCTGGTTATTCTGTCCATATGGGGGGGGGGTATTGTCTCCAACTATTACTGTGAAACTGTCTATGTCTCCCTTCAGTCCATTGTGGTGGCTTTTGCTTCATATATATAAATATAAATATATGTGTGTGTGTGTGTGTGTGTGTGTGTATATTTTTTGAGATGGGGTCTCACTGTGTTGCCCAGGCTGGAGTGCAGTGGCATGATCTTGACTCAACCTCCGCCTCCTGGTAACTGGGATTATAGGCATCCGCCACCATGCCTGGCTAATTTTTGTATTTTCTGTGGAGATGGGGTTTCGCCATGTTGGCCAGGGTGGTCTCAAACTCCTGACCTCAGATGATCTGCCTGCCTGAGCCGCTCAAAGTGCTGGGATTACAGGTGCAAGCTACCATGCCTGGCCTGCTTCATATATTTTGATGATCAGACATTAGGTACATACATATTTATAATTATGACATATTCTTGCTACATTGAACTTTTTTTTGATACATAATGTCCTTCTTTGTCTCTTGTGAACTTTTTTTTTAAATTTATTTTTATTTTTTATTTATTTATTTTTTTGGAGGTGGAGTTTTGCTCTTGTTGCCCAGGCTGGAATGCAATGGCACGTTCTCGGCTCACTGCAACCTCCGCCTCCTGGGTTCAAGGGATTCTCCTGCCTCAGCCTCACAACTAGCTGGGATTACAGGTGCCTGCCACCACACTCAGCTAATTTTGTATTTTTAGTAGAGACGGGGTTTCTGCATGTTGGTCAGGCTGGTCTCGAACCCCCGACTTCAGGTGATCCGCCCTCCTCAGCCTCCCAAAGTGCTGAGATTATCAGGTGTGAGTCACCGTGCCTGACCTTCCTTGTGAACTTTTTTGATTTAAAAATCTATGTTGTCTGATACTAGTACAGTCATTCCTGCTCTCTTTTGGTTTCTATTTGCATGGAGTGTCTTTTTCTATGTTTTCATTTTCAATGTTTGTGTTTTTTAATCTAAAGTGAATCTTTTGTAGACAGCATATACTTGGATCAGGGGTTTTTATCCATCCTGCCAATCTCTGTCTTTTGGTTGGAGAGTTTAATCCGTTTACATTTAAAGTAATTAGTGATAAGGACAGGCTGGACACAGTGGTTCACGCCTGTAATCCCAGTGCTTTGGGAGGCTGAGATGAGAGGATTGCTTGAGACCTGGAGTTGGAGACCAGCCTGGGCCACGTTCTACAGAAAATTAGCCAGGCATGGTGGCATGTGCCTGTAGTGCTAGCTACGTGGAAGGCTGAGATGGGAAGATCACTTGAACCCAGGAGTTTGAGGTTACAGTGAGCTATGACTGCACCACTGTACTCCAGCCTTGGTGACAGAGCAAGACCCCATCTCTAAAAAAAAAAAATAATAAAATAAATAATTACTGACAAGAAATGACCTATTTCTGTCATTTTGCTGTTTGTTTTCTATATGCCATATAACTTTTTTGTCCCTTCTTTCCTGAATTACTGTCTTCTTTTGTGTTTAGTTTATTTTTTTGTAGTGAAATGTTTGAATTTCTCCCTCAATTCCTTTGGTATATATTCTATAGGTTTTCTTTGTGGTTACTATGGGGTTTACATTTAACACTCTAAACTTCTAACCCTCCAATTTGAATTTATGCCTGCTTAACTTCAACAACATTAAAAACTCTGTTCCTTTACAACTTTGTCTCCACTCCTTTCAGTTGCTGATGTCACAAAATTACATCTTTATACCTTGTGTACCCCAAAACATAAATAATTCTTATAAAGGCACTGGTCTCTTAAATTAGGAAAAAAAGTGGAATTACAAACCAAAATTATAGTAATAATAGCTTTTAAACTAACAATTTAAAAATATGGACTGGGCGTGGTGGCTCAGGCCTGTAATCCCAGCGCTTTGGGAGGCTGAGATGGGTGGATCACCTGAGGTCAGAAGTTCAAGACCAACCTGGCCAACATGGTGAAACCCCGTCTCTACTAAAAATATAAAAATTAGTCGGTTATGGTGGCAGGTGCCTGTAATCCCAGCTACTTGGGAGGCTGAGGCAGGAGAATCACTTGAACCTGGGAGGCAGAGGTTGCAGTGAACCAAGATCACACCATTGCACTCCAGCCTGCACAACAGAGTGAGACTCCATCTCAAAAAAACAAAAGTGGCTGGGCATGGTGGCTCACGCCTGTAATCCCAGCACTTTGGGAGGCCGAGGTGGGTGGATCACGAGGTCAGGAGATTGAGACCATCCTGGCTAACATGGTGAAATCCTGTCTCTATGAAAAAATACAAAAAATTAGCCAGGTGTGGTGGCAGGCGCCTGTAGTCCCAGCTACTCGGGAGACTGAGGCAGGAGAATGGCATGAACCTGGGAGGCGGAGCTTGCAGTGAGCCAAGAATGAGCCACTGCACTCCAGCCTGGGCAACAGAGCAAGACTCCATCTCAAAAAAAATGTGTGTGTGTGTGTGTGTGTATATAGGATTTAATATATATATTATATTATATATAATATATAATTATTATATATTATATATAAATATATTAAATCCTATAGAAAACAAAACATAGACTTAGAAATTATCCATATATATATTTTTTTGAGATGGAGTCTCACTCTGTCCCCCAGGCTGGAGTGCAGTGGTGCGATCTCGGCTCACTGCAAGCTCTGCCTCCCGGGTTCACACCATTCTCCTGCCTCAGCCTCCTGAGTAGCTGGGACTACAGGCGCCGCCACCTTGCCTGGCTAATTTTTTTTTTGTATTTTTAGTAGAGATGGGGTTTCACTGTGGTCTCAATCTCCTGACCTTGTGATCTGCCCACCTTGGCCTCCCAAAGTGCTGGGATTACAGGCGTGAGCCACCGCGCCCGGCCCACATGTTTACCTTTATTGAGATCTTTATTTCTTCTTAACAGCTTTGAGTTACCATCTAGTGTCCTTTCATTTCAACCTACAGGACTTCCTTGAGCATTTCTTGCAGGGCAGGTCTAGTAGTAACAAACTCCCTCAGCTTTTGTTTATCTGGGAATGTCTTATTTTCTTCCTCACATGTGAAGGATAGTTTTGCTGGATATAGGATTCTTTGTTGCCAGTTGTTTTTTCTTTTTCTTTTAACACTTTATTTATTTCTATTATTATTATTTTTATTTTTGAGAGGATACCTTGCTCT
Source organism: Piliocolobus tephrosceles (assembly GCF_002776525.5). NCBI lineage: Eukaryota > Metazoa > Chordata > Mammalia > Primates > Cercopithecidae > Piliocolobus > Piliocolobus tephrosceles. Next base: position 147,115,308 of record NC_045440.1, read on the forward strand.
GTTGCCCAGGCTGGAGTGCAATGGCACAATCTCGGCTCACCACAACCCCTGCCTCCCAGGTTCAAGCAATTCTCCTGGCTCAGCCTCCTGAGTAGCTTGGATTATAGGCGCCTGCCACCAGGCCCAGCTAATTTTTGTATTTTTATAGAGACATAGTTTCAGCATATTGGCCAGGCTGATCTCAAACTCCTGACCTCAGGTGATCTGCCCACCTTGGCCTCTCAAAGTGCTGGGATTACAGGCATGAGCCACTTCTTGTAGCACTTTAAATATATTGGCCCTCTGCCTTCTGGCCTCCAAGTTTCTGATGAAAAAATCTGCTTGTCATTTTTTTTTTTTTTTTTTTTTGAGACGGAGTCTCACTGTGTTGCCCGGGCTGGAGTGCAGTGGCCGGATCTCGGCTCACTGCAAGCTCCACCTCCCGAGTTCACGCCATTCTCCTGCCTCAGCCTCCTGAGTAACTGAGACTACAGGCGCCCGCCACCTCACCCGGCTAGTTTTTTGTATTTTTTTTTTTAGTAGAGACGGGGTTTCACCGTGTTAGCCAGGGTGGTCTCGATCTCCTGACCTCGTGATCCGCCCGTCTCGGCCTCCCACAGTGCTGGGGTTACAGGTGTGAGCCACCGTGCCCGGCCGATTGTCATTTTATTGAGGATCCCTTGTATGTGACAAGTTGCTTCCCTCTTGCTGCTTTCAGGATTATCTCTAACTTTGTGTTTCAAAAGTTTGACTATAATGTGTCTCAGTGTGGGTCTCTGAGTTCATTTTACTTGGAGTTACTTGAGCTGCTTGGATGTTTATATGCATGTCTTCATCAAAGTTGGGAAGTATTCCGCCATTATTTCTTCAAACATAGTCATATGCTGCATAATGACATTTTGGTCATCGATGGACTGCATATATGATGGTGGTTCTCAAAGATTATAATACTGTATTTTTACTGTACTTTTTGTGTTTATATGTACTTAGATACAAAAATACTTACCATTGTGTTATAATTGCCTAAGTATTAAATACGGTAACATGCTGTACACATTTGTAGCCTCGGAGCAATAAGTTATATACCCTATGGTTTAGGTATACAGTAGCTATACCTTGTAGGCTTGTATAAGTACTGTCTATGATGTTCACACAATGATGAAATTACATTAGGATGTATTTCTCAGAACACGTTTTTGTTGTTAAGTGATGCATGACTGTATTCTCTCTGCCTCTTTCTCTTTCTTCTCTTTCTGAGGTACCCAAAATGTGTATGTTGGCCCGTTTGATGGTGTCCCACAGGTCCCTTAGTCTCTGTTCATTTTTTTTTTCTTTTGAGACAGGGTCTCACTCTGTCACCCAGGCTGGAGTGCAGTGGCACAGTCACAGCTCACTGCAACTTTGACCTCCTTGGCTCAAGCAGTCCTCCCTCCTCAGCCTCCTGAGTAGCTTGGACTATAGGTCTGTGCCACCATGCCTGGCTAATTTTTGTTTTTGTTTTTATTTCTTGTAGAGACAAGGTTTTGCTAAACATGTTGCCCAGGCTGGTCTTGAACTCCTGGGATCAAGTGACCCACCTGCCTCAGCCTCCCAAGGTTCTGGGATTACAGGTGTGAGCCACCATGCCTGGCCTTTTTGTTAATATTTCCATTTCATTCATACATTATTTTCTTGACTTCTTCCATGTCTTCCTTTAGTGCTTGAGTTCTTTAAGATAATCGTTTTAAGTCTTTGTCTAGTAGCCATGCCATTAAGGTTATTTTTAGGGAAAATTTCTTTTTTTTTTTTTTAGACAGAGTCTCAGTCTGTCTCCCAGGCTGGAGTGCAGTGGCATGATCTTGGCTTACTGCAACCTCTGCCTCCTGGTTTTAAGTGATTCTCCTGCCTTACCCTCCCAAGTAGCTGAGATTACAGGCGCCCTCCACCACATTAGGACAATTTTTGTATTTTTGGTAGAGACAGGGGTTTCACCATGTTGGCCAGGCTGGTCTCAAACTCCTGACCTCAGGTGATCTGCCCGCCTCGGCCTCCCAAAGTGTTGGGATTATATGTGTGAGCCACCACGCCCAGCTTTTCTGAGATAGTTTCTGTTGATTTATTTTTGTTTTCCTTTGAATTGGCCATACTTTCCTGTTTCTTTGTATGCCTTATGAACTTCTGTTGAAAACTGGACATTTGAATCTAATAATGTGGTAACTCTGGAAATCAGGCTCTCCTCCTTCCCCAGGTTTGCTGGGTTTTGTTTGTTTTCTTTTCTACTGTTGTCGGCTGTCTCTGTTCCAAGGCTCAGCTGGGGTATAAACTTAAGGTCTTCTTGGGACCCTTCTGAGCTTCCTTTGGCATTTATGGTCACTTTCTAATTTCCCCAGTATACACAGTTGTTTTGAATGTCCTAGTCTTTCATGTTTGGCTCCTAAGAAGAGAAAAAGAAAAAAATTCAGAGGGAAAAAATACACTAGCTCTTTAAATCCCTGGAAGTCACTTCAGTCAGAGGGGGAGGGGCTTGCAACAATGTGGGGAGGGGCCATGACAACAGCTGCTGCTGCTTCGTCTGCCCCTCAGGATCCATTGCTGCTTAACAAGTGACCACAAACTTCATGACTATCTTATCATCTGGCCGTTTTTGTGGATCAGGAGTCCTGGCACAGTCTAAATGGATCCTCTGGCTCAGCACCTCTTACAAGGCTAATGCCAAGGTGTTTCAGCCAGGGCTGCATTCTCATCTCAAGGACTGACTGGGGAAGGATGCACCTGCAAGCTCCCGTACTTGTTGATGAAATTCAGTTCCTTGCGGGCAGTTGGGCTGAGGGTCCCCATGTCTTGCTAGCTGTCAGTCTTGCTACATGAGCCTCTGCCCAGGACATCTTGCAACATGGCAGCCTAATTCATCAAAGCCTGCAGGGGAGTCTGCCATCAAGACAAAGGTAGCAATCTTGTGTAACATAATTACGGGAATGACAGACATCCCATTATCTTCGCTGTGTTCTCTTGGTGAGAAGCAAGTCACAGGACCCACCCACACTCAAGGGGAAAGAATTACACAAGGCATGTGTACCAGGAGCAAGAATAACCAGGGCCAGTATAGAGCTTTCTCCCACAGCACCATAAATCAGTCACTGATTCAAAGCATATACTACATCCCATAAGATACAATGATATATTCTCAGGATACAATCTCCCAACTGGCACTGCAACCAGGTCTTAAGGCCACTAAACCATTCTATCACGCCAGCTGCCTCTAGAGCCAGGACACCTAGTAAGACCAGTGCATTCCATGGGCAAGAAGTTAGCTGGAAAATAAGTTCCTTAGTCAGCATCAATGTTGTGTATGTTACCGTGATGTGGAATAAATATTTAATTTAATTAATTAATTTATTTATTGAGATAGAGTCTTGCTCTGTCCCCAGGCTGGAGTACAATGGCGTGATCTTGGCTCACTGCAACCTCCGCCTCCTGAGTTCAAGCAATTCTTGTGCCTCGGCCTCCCAAGTAGCTGGGATTACAGGTGCCTGCTACCACGCCAGGCTAATTTTTGTATTTTTAGTAGAGATGGGGTTTCATCACGTTGGCCAGACTGGTCTGTGGATGGCACTCCTCACCTCAAGTGATCCGCCTACCTTGGCCTCCCAAAGTGCTGGGATTACAGGTGTGAGCCACTGTGCCTGGCTGGAATAGATATTTTATAAATTCATGGTGGCATGGACAAAATCATTGCAGTCAAGAACAAATTCATATCTAGAATCCATTCCTCCAGTGAGGACACACAGTGCCCCTTCATGATGGAAAGGGTTCAGTGTGGTCAGCCTGCTGGCAGGTGGCTGAGCCCCCAGAAGTGGAGCTATGCTGGGGGCTCAGTGTCCATCTCTGCTGCGGGAAGTTTCAGCATTCAGTGGTGGCAGCCTTCGGGGGAGGAAGATGTATATTGCAGAGCCCATGCAGAGCACCCATCTCTGCTGCTGCTCATTGATAAAGCATGAAGGTGGCTGGAAAGTGTGACTGCCATCCACAGTGCATGGCGTCATCCTCCTGATGATCCCTCTTGGTACGTCTCCCCAAAATGCATGACTCTGGTGGACATTTGCAAAGGTGCACAACACCTTCACATTCTGTGCTGTTCACCCACACCCTCTTTCCCAGACGTCCTTCTTACCAGTCTTCCAAGCCTGCTCTTTTTGGTGTCTAGCCAAACCGTTAACTACCACCAGGAACAAAGTCAATATGTTCTTCCATGGATCTCTTAGTCTCAACAAAATGGACAACAAAATTCACCGCTCAAAGTGCTTCTCATTGCCAGGCACACTCTTGACTTAAGGCTGGAGCTCAGTACACCACGAGGGACTGAGAACCCGGGCTACTTTTCCTTCCTTGTCAGTCAGGTGACTATGAGGAGCTTCCCGTGATGCCATTGGTGTGGATCAAGAGGGAGGAGGTGATGGAGGAGCACTCTTGTGTCACAGGCATCTGAGCTGCCAGGACCTTTGCAAACCCAGTTTCTTATGTTTCATCTTCATTCGATGATGAATTGCTGGTATACACGCCCAGCCTCATGGCTTGTTGGGTCTGGTACCATCAGTTCATGATGACTATCCCAAATTGTGTAGTTATTGGATGTCTTGAGATTAGGCATCAGTGCTTGCCAGGGCCCTATAGCAAACCAGAGTTTGTTTCTCAAAAGAAGAATAGCTTAGGCTCACGCCTGTAATCCCAGCACTTTGGGAAGCTGAGGCAGGAGGATTGCTTGAGCCCAGGAGTTTCAGACCAGCCTGGGCAATGCAGTGAGACACTGTCTCTACTAAAAAAATTAAAAAAAAGAAAAATAGCTGGGTGTGGTGGTGCACACTTTTAGTCCTAGCCACTTGGGAAGCTGAGACAAGAGGACTGCTTGAGCATTGGGAGGTCAAGGCTGCAGTGAGCTGTGATTGCACCACTGCTCTCCAGCCTGGGCGACAGAATAGCACCCTGTCTTTAAAAAAAAAAAAAAAGTTTTATGCACAAGAGGGCATGACTTTGCTCTAAAACTCTAGGGTTCTGTGCTGGGATTTTCTTACTGGGTTTCTCCAGAAGCTTCACACAGTATTCATATGTGCAACTGAGAGTCTGAGTGTCACTGATCTATTGGGTCGTAAGGCTCAAGTGGTAAAGCAGGTGGCATTGAATGCTGGTCTTACTGCACAGCCTTTTCTTGCCCAGGGGCCAACTCAAAGCCAGCAGACCATGAACTACTTAGTGAAATGGGTTGCAGGGCTCCAGTGTTGCCTTTGAAAAAGCACACAGGCCTGCAGAGATGCCTGGTTTATAGTGGCATATAGTGTAAGGTACACAATGTGTCTTTCATCTTAAATTTTTTTGTTTTTTTTAGAGATGGCATCTCACTGTGTCACCCACTCTGGAGTGGCATGATCATAGCTCATTGCAGCCTAGAACTCCTGGGCTCAAGCAATTCTCCCACCTCAGCCTTTTGAGTAGCTGGGATTTTACAGGCCACTGTGCCTGGTGTATTTCATCTTTTAGGCGATATTCTTTTTTTTTTTTTTTGAGACGGAGTCTCGCTCTGCCGCCCAGGCTGGAGTGCAGTGGCCGGATCTCAGCTCACTGCAAGCTCCACCTCCCAGGTTTACGCCATTCTCCTGCCTCAGCCTCCGGAGTAGCTGGGACTACAGGCGCCCGCCACCTCGCCCGGCTAGTTTTTTTTGTATTTTTTTTAGTAGAGACGGGAGTTCACCGGGTTAGCCAGGATGGTCTCGATCTCCTGACCTCGTGATCCGCCCGTCTCGGCCTCCCAAAGTGCTGGGATTACAGGCTTGAGCCACCGCGCCCGGCCAAGGCGATATTCTAACATGCCCCAGGCTATTGGATTCCTAGAAACTTCACTGACATTGTAGGACCCTGAATTTTCATGGTTTGCATGAAAATGTCATTTCTTACTCAGGCATCCAAGGTATTTGCTACTCTGTGTTCATTTAGTCCAATCAGGGTAAGTTCACCCATATAGTGTATCAGTTCATGCTTGTGGGGGTCAAGCCAATAAAGATCTCTGGATCAGATTACCTCAGGGAGTGGCAGCACTGACCCAGCAGTGAGACAACAATGTGAGGCTGTTTCGTCAGCCCTATTAAGTAAAAGCAAACTATTTCTGGTTATTCTTGCAAATTATTATTTTTTCACATTCTAAAAGGCAAAACAGACTGGGCGCAGTGGCTCATGCCTGTAATCCCAACACTTTGGGAGGCCAAGGCGGGTGGATCACCTGAGGTCAGGAGTTCGAGGCCAGCCTGACCAACATAGAGAGACTCCGTCTCTACTAAAAATACAAAATTAGCTGGGCGTGGTGGCACATGCCTGTAGTGCTAGCTACTCGGGAGGCTGAGGCAGGAGAATCGCTTGAACCTGGGAGGCGGAGGTTGTGGTAAGCCATTGCGCCACTGCACTTCAGCCTGGCAACAGAGCAAGACTCCATATTAAAAAAAAAAAAAAAAAAAGATGAAATATTTTATCTGGGTGAAGGGATGATTTAACTCATGAAACTCGAGAACGCAAGAACAAGAAAAATACTTTCCTTGAACATTTTCCGCTAGAATGACCATTATGTAGGCATTCTCCTACATAAAACATTATTATTTTCCCACCACTCCAAAGGAATCCAATAAATAATTTTACAGTGAAGGGGCCTGGATCAAAACTGAAAGTGACACCTGGCCCCCAACAAACATGAATCAGAGGTCCCTGTGCAGGTCCCAGCGTCCAGTCCTCCAAGAACCAGCACTGCTGGAGCCTGGCTGTGGTTTCTTCCTTCCCCGATGGGACCAGCTGGAGGTTCACAGAGGCCAAAGATGACAACACGAGAGGTGGTCAAAACCAAGGTTTCCTTGCGCTTCCTTTGTCTTCTCCCATGGCCTGGCCGAGTGCTGCAGCTGGGCCCCAGGAGACGAGCTCCTCACCCAAGCTGGAGAGCATCTGCTGTGCCCGCCATGCCAAGAAGAGCTCCAGTGGGCTTTCTCCATAACAGTTCTTTGCAATGGGGTCCCAGTCGGGGGGCTGAGGCTCTGGGGTGAGTTCCTGCATTTGGCCGGACATGACTCATTACTGATCTTCGACGGCCATGAAGAGGTTCTGGAACACCACGATGCTCCAGGAGAAGCTGCTGGCTGGGCTGCAGGCAGCAGGAGACATGGCCAGCAGCCATCACAGCAGTACTGCTTCACACTAGGGATGTGGACGTGACAGCCCTTCACCAGCAAATCCCTCCTCTCACAAACGTAGCCTGGTTCATCCATGATGAGGAGCTTCCCTTGAACAGAGATCCAGCACTGATTGCTCGGGCGACTGCTGCTGCCCAGGTTAACCTGCACTTTCCATGGGCTGGGCTGGTCGTGGTCTTGAGCCTGGAGGACAGCCCTATGTCTCACTCCCTCTCTTCCTGCCTGAAGGTGCTGCTGACGACATGGACGAGGATAGCCTGGGCAAGGGCCCCACATGCCCAGCAGCCCCATCCTTGTGAATTATTACAGGAAGAAAAGCATTTTCCAGCCAGTGGCTCACTCCAGGTGCCAGGGTCATGTTGATTTGCTCCAGAAAATATATCACATCTGTAGCAGCAGGTGCAGTTGGAATAGCCACCTGCTGAGCTTCGTGAAAATCCACAGACATTCTCCAGGGATGCCCGCCTTCCACCTCGCCCAGGTAGGGAGTCAAGTGGGGCTGTGCCGGAGATCACCAGCCCTGCATCTTTCACATCTTTTGGGGGTAGCACTAACCTTGGCAGTTTCACCAGACATGCAGATTTGAGTTCATTAACCTGGTAGGAAAGACGAATTGCAGGACTTCCATTTAACTTCTTACAGCATGACAGCAAAAACCCTGTGGGTCGCAGAGCTGATGCGAGGATGCTGCCAGTTTCTCAGATGTCTTTTTAGCTACATACTCAGGAACTTTTACAAAGTGACCACAGGTAGGCTCTGCAGAACTCCCAGGCCCAGCTTGAGATGAACTTGGACCACAATTGCATGATCCCTGACCGTCAGCCGCCACTTTAACTGGTGGACCACCATGGTGTTTTGGGGCCCCAGAATTTGGCACTCACCAAAATCAGTGTTCTGTGGGCCCTGAAAGTGCAGGAGGTTGCCCTTGGAGCACCCCACTGAAGGGGCAGTGGCTCCCGTGGAGAGGGCTGGGAGGGCAAGTCCTGAGCACCTGAGAGCCCAGGGAGCTTGGCTTTCTTGTCAACCACAGGTGAGGACGAGCACAGGAACACAACCAAATCAGCTGCACAACTATCTTTTAGGGTCTGTCTCCTGGCACGTTCTGGTGCCAAAGTACTGCATCGATCAGAGTAGGTCAAGAAACAGAAAACTTACTACCTTTAAGTATTTAAAATTGTAGGGCTTGCACGGTGGCTCATGCCTGTAATCCCAGCTCTTTGGGAGGCTGAGTCAGGTGGATCGCTGGAGCGCAGGAGTTCAAGACCAACCTGGGCAACATGGTGAGATCTCATCTCTACAAAAAAAACAAAACAAACAAACAAACAAAACACCGGGCGTTGATAGTGGCAGGTACCTGTAGTCCCAGCTTCTGGGGAGGCTGAGGTGGGAGGATCGGTTGAGCCTGGGAGCTGAGGCTGCAGTGAACCCTGAGCGTGACACTGCAGTCCAGCCTGGGCGACAGAGCCTGTGTCCAAAATAAATACAATAAATACTAAAGTTTTTATGAAGAATGGTCAAACAGCAATTATAAGTCTAAAGTAACAAGAGCTCCCTGAGCTCCCACGGAGATGATTCCGGAAGCAGCGATGCCCGAGTGGGAGCAGAGGAGCAGCGGGGGTTTTCTGCGCTCTGCATCGCGGCGGGGCCCTCCCAGGAGCCGGTCATCGCCGCGCAGGCGGGCCCGAGAGAGCCGGGGCGCGGCCCAGCGCGGTGGCCTGGGGCCGACTTGGGACTTAGGAAGACTTCGCGGGGCGGGACCAGCTGCCGAGCGCAGGAGCAGCGTGGCCGGCACCTCTCGGTGCACGCCGAGGACCGTCAGGAGGCGCGCGGGCCCCGAAGACCCAGCCTGAACCAGGGCGTCAATGCGGGTTTCGCCAGGAGCAGCAGAGCGCGGAGCGGAGACTCCCGGGGCGCAGAGCCGGGTGGGGCTGGAGGTGGAACCGTCCCCGGAGCCGCGCGCCGGAGAAGGGACCCAGAGCATCTCCCGCGGGCGCCCCGCTCCTCCGCCTTCCCCCGCCACGCTTTATCCCCGAGGCCCCGCGCCAGCCTCGTAGCCGGACGGCCTCCCGTCTCCCCTGGGAGTCCCGGAGACGCCCGGCCCCTGACGGCTGCTCCGCCCCGGGCAGCTGGGCGCCAACCGGATGCCTCCGACTCAGACCCTGTCTGCTCCACTGCTGTTGCTTTTCTGACCCAACTTTTGTTTTTTATGTATCCAAATCTTGTGATATATTTATCTATTTTTGAACAATTTGAACAATTACATATTAATAGCCATAGTGACAGCTCGGCCTGGCGGGGTAACTCACACCTGTACGCCCAGCAGTTTAGGAGGCCTATACGGGAGGATTGCTTCAGCCTGGGAGTTAAAGACCAGCCTGGGCAGCAAAGTAAGACCCCAGCTCTACCAAAACCATTTTTAAAAAGCATTAGCTGTCTGTAGTGCCGGCTACTCTGGAGGCTGAGGTAGGAGGATCGCTTGAGCCCAGGGAGGTCGAGGCTGCAGTGATCTGAGATCACACCACTACACTCCAGCCCACAAACATGGAGTCTTATAGCTAGCTATACGTAAGGTTTTAAAAATTAAATTTCAAAAGAAAATAAATTTCAGTTTTTTTTTTTTTTTTGCAGGAAGTGTTATAGGATCTGCAATAAAAAGCATAACATATATTAGTACAGAAATATATCCTAACATATATGATGTATACATTCTCTCGGTAGGACAGATATAAAGAAGAGTGGGATAGATATTATATTTCAAAGAGAGTAACACACTGTGTCACTTCTACTTATTGTAGAGCTTGTATGTGTCTAAAAAGTGTGATTATGGGTGTCCAATAATTTATGGTATTTGTATCCCATTGGTAAAGTAAGAGTTTACTTTAAAATGTATCAATATACCAGAAATCTGATCCTTTGTAACTATTTAAACTTGTTAGGAAAAACTTTATATGTCAGCATAGAAATACACCAGGCGTGGCGGTGGGTGCCTGTAATCCCAGCTACTCTGGAGGCTGAGGTGGAAGAATTGCTTGAACTCAGAAGGCAGTGGTTGCAGTGAGCTGAGATTGTGCCATTGCACTCCAGCCTGGGCAACAAGAGTGAAACTCCATCTCAAAAAAAAAAGAAAGAGAAAGAAAGAGAGGGAAGGAAGGAAGGAGGGAGGGAGGGAGGGAGGGAGGGAAGGAAGGAAGGAAGGAAGGAAGGAGAAAGGAAGTTTGAGGACCACAGTGTAGATAGCTGGGTGTTCAGAGCTTTAGCCAGGAGCCAGGCCCTGTGTGGCCAGCTGTGCCCATCTGCCAGGCATGCACATCTCACTAGGCAGCCAGGGCACCCACTGCTTCCGAAAGCTTCCCAGGTCCTATCCACATGCCCTCATCAGTGTACTGCACTGTCAGGATCATCTCAGGGGTGTTGAGACCACCAAGCTCCCTGTGGACCAAACTGTGGCGCAGAAAGGACATGACAAGATGGGAAGGTATGCTGATGCCACTTCCACGGAGGGGCAGAGGGGCAAATTGCTTCTGGTGAATGTTGATTGAGGTAGGAAAAAATATTTACCAGATCAGTCGCTGCATAACAGGAGGTAAATTGTATTGATTTGTTTCATTAAGGAGAACACACTTGAAACAGCAGCTGCAAAAGGGGGGGGGTCACCTTCTGATTAAGCTGACAAGGACCTAGGCATTCCCCAAAGCCATCATTTTCTGTCTAAATAAAACTGGAGAATGAAGTCTCAGACTGTGCAATTAGCCTACG
>NC_045440.1:147126641-147133905 GCF_002776525.5 Piliocolobus tephrosceles
GGCTAATTTTTGTATTTTTAGTAGAGACGGGGTTTCACCATGTTGGCCAGGCTGGTCTCGAACTCCTGACCTCGTGATCTGCCCGTCTCAGCCTCCCAAAGTGCTAAGATTATAGGCGTGAGCCACAGCTCCTGGCCTGGCTTTTCTTCTAATGACGGTAAGAATATGATAATGGTAGTTAACATTTGTCGAATGCTTATTGTGTATGAGACCCTGCTCTAAGTATTTTATATTTATTAGCTGATATGGTTTGGTCCCCTCCAAATCTCATATTGAAATGTGATCCCCAATGTAAAAAGTGAGGCCTGGTGGGAGGTGTTTGGGTCATAGGGGTGGATCTCTCATGAATAATTTGGTGCCCTCCTCACCGTAATGAGTTCTCACTCTCTGAGCTCACAAGCTTGCACTAGAGCTGGTTGGTTAAACAGCCTGGCATCCATCCTGCTCTGCCACGCGCCATGTGGCATACCTGTTTCTCCTTTACCTGCTACCATCAGTAAAGGCTTCCTGAGGCCTCCCCAGAAGCTGAGCAGTCGCAGGTGCCATGCTTGTGCAGCCCGTCGAACTGTGAGCCAAGTGAACCTCTTCTCTTTATGAATTACCCAGTCTCAGGTGTTCCTTTGTAGCAATGCAAAACCAGACTGACACATTAGCCAAGTGATCCTCCAAACAGACAAAATCCACAAGCCCTGGAGGCAGGCAGAGTGGCTATTCCTTTTTTAACGCATGAATACAGTGGGGGCTTAACCTGGTCATTTCATTATACAAGATAAGATAATTCATTTCAACAGAGTCACAAAAAGTCCCTCAGGCTTTGATTGGGAATTTAAAAATATTTAGCTGATCTGGGAATAGAAGGATGATTCTGATTCTGAGACTGTGCAGTTGTTTAAAGTTCTATGTTCCTCTGATACTCTCAGCAGTCAGAGAACAGAGACAGGAAACATGCATTTCTATGGAGGGCCCGCCGGAAGGACTTGGCAGCAGAGGATTCCACCTGCACAAGAAAGGTGGACAGCTACTGGGTAGCAGAAAAAAACGAACAAACCCTGACTCATAAAACCTGTAAGCAACTCCCCCAAATCAAAGGAAAAAGCTGCAGATCACAAATCATCCAATATTCCAGTATCCCAGTATTCAGAAATAACAAACGTGCAGACCAGGTGCAGTGGCTCCTGCCTTAAACCCCAGCACCCTGGGAAGTTGAGATGGAAGATCACTTGAGCCCAGGAGTTTGAGAGCAGCCTGGGCAATATGGTGAGATTCCGTCTCTACCAAAAAAAAAAAAAAAAAAAAAAAAAATTGTGCCTGTAGTCCCAGCTCCTCAGGAGACTGAGGTGGGTGGATCACCTGAGCCTAGGGAGGTCAAGGCTGCAGTGAGCCGTGATGGCACCACTGCACTCCAGCCTCAGCAACAAAGCAAGACCCTGTCTCTAAAAAAAAAAAAAAAAACACACAAAAGAAAGTGAAAAAAGAAATAACAAATGTGCAAACATTTGATGAATACTCCAAATATTTCTCTCTCCATTTTTACAGGGGTAAATTTCCATAATCATGAAGAGGCAGAAAGAGATGGGGAGAGAGAATTTTATAACAGCAGAGACATTTTATACATTTCATTTTAAAACTAAAATGTTAAATTTAACAAATGAAAATAAACTAGTGAAGCTCAAGGAATTGCTGGATGCATAAAAATCTCTTTTAAAAATTGTGTACAAAAGAACATACGTAATATATATGTGCCTTAGGACAACAGACTGTAAGAGCCTGCATGTCACCAACACTATCGCATGCCTGCCCAACTCCGCTCCTCCCTGCAGATGAATCCACTCTTACAAATGTGTTCACCATTCCCTTACGTTTAAAATATAATTTTCAAAAAAGAAAATAAAAATTTCAAGAATCATATATATAGCCGTGCCAGGTTTGTTGGCTCATGTCTGTAATCCCAGCACTTTGAGAGGCCAAGGCGGGCAGATCCCTTGAGGTCAGGAGTTCGAGACCAGCGTGGCCAACATGGTAAAACCCCGTCTCTACCAAAAAATACAAAAATTAGCCAGGAATGGTGGTGCACGCCTGTAATCCCAGCTACTTGGGAGGCTGAGGCGGGAGAATCACTTGAATCCTGGAGACTGAGGTTGCAGTGAGCCAAGATCACGCCACTGCACTCCAGCCTGGGAGACAGAGTAAGACCTTGTCTCAAAAAAAAAAAAAAAATCATATATTTATGATTATATATAATCCTCTCATCCTCACCCAATCTGAGAAGTCTATCTTTACATTTTACAAAATTACCGGATATGAAATGAGCCTCTGTGGTAATTTTAGTTTGCATTTCATGGAATGTGGTTTTTTTTTTTTTTTTTGGGCGGAGTCTCGCTCTGTGCCCAGGCTGGAGTGCAGTGGCGCGATCTTGGCTCACTGCAAGCTCCCCCTCCCGGGTTCACAACATTCTCCTGCCTCAGCCTCCCAAGTAGCTGGGACTACAGGCGCCCGCCACCTCGCCCAGCTAGTTTTTTTGTATTTTTAATAGAGACGGGGTTTCACTGTGTTAGCCAAGATGGTCTCGATCTCCTGACTTCGTGATCCACCCACCTCGGCCTCCCAAAGCGCTGGGATTACAGGTATGAGCCACTGTGCCCAGTGGAATGTGTTTTGAAAGGTCTATCAGCCAATCCTTTTTCCTCTTCTGGGAAATGCCTGTTCATCTCTCTGCCCATTGTTCTATGGATTACTTACCTGTTTATTCGACATACGTAGAAGTTCTTTAACAGATATTATGTGTTGAAAATTTCTTTTCCACGTTTATATGGTTTTTCACTTTTGGTATGTTATTTGTAGATAAGCAGAAGTTTTACATTTTGACATACTTTAGTAGTCTTTTCCTTTGTGGTATATAAAGTACGTATTTTAAAAGTCATCCCTTGTTTTATGTAGCTGTGGTTCATGTTCATGGCTCTTCAGGTGTCTGTTATGTGCATATAACATTACTGATTCATTCTACTGCTAGTAGACATTTGGATTATTTGTAGATTTTGGTTTTAAAAATAATACTAGCATGGATTTTCTTGCACATGTCTCCCGGTGCACACATCCAAGCATTTCTTGCACATGTCTCCCGGTGCACACATGTCTCCACGCACCTGGAGAAGGGTTGCTGAGGCACAGGTGTGCCAAGCTGTCTGCTGAAGTGGGTGTTTTGATTTCCCTCCCCACAGCAGTGTGGGAGACCGCTGTGCTGCAAGCCTCTCATCGGCAGTGGCAGCCTCTCTCTAGCAGGTGTGCATTGGTATTGGGTGAGGTTTTAGATTAGATTTCCCTGGTAACTAATGAGATTAATCACATTTCCATATACTTCTTGGCCACTTGGGTAGGTACTCGCGTGCATTCAAGTATGTCACTAGTTCTCTATTGTGCTGCTGCCTCTTTTCTTATGGCTTTGTAGTATTTCCCAATATATTCGGAATACAAACCTTTTGTCAGTTACATGTATTGCAATTATCTTCTCCCACTCAGAGGCTTGCATTTTTACTTTCAATGGTGTCTTCTCATGAATAGAACTAACTGATTTTTGCCAGGCATGGTGGCTCATGCCTGTAATCCCAGCACTTTAGGAGGTCGAGGTGGGTGGATCACCTGAGGTCAGGAGTTCAAGACCAGCCTGGCCAACATGGCGAAACCACATCTCTACTAAAAATACAAAAATTAGCCAGGCGTGGTGGTGGGCACTTGTAATCCCAGCTACTTGGGAGGCTGAGGCAGGAGAATCACTTGAACTAGGGAAGTGGAGGTTGCAGTGAGCCAGGATCGAGCCACTGTATTCCAGCCTAGGCAATGGAGCAAGAGTCCATCACACACACACACACCAAAAAAAAAAAGAACTTACTGATTTTAACGTGTTTTCTTTTGGTTTTTTTGTTTTTTTGTTTTTTTTTGTGGTGATCTCTTAAATAAATCTTTCCAACTCCAAGTTCCTGAAGCTGTTCTCCCATGTGATCTTCTACAAGCTTTATAGTTTTGCCTTCCCGTGTGATCACCAGTCCGTCTGGAATTGCCTGTTGTGAAGGGAGTAAAGTAGCAGACACATGTCTTCCCTCTCCTCATATGGGTTTTCTGATTGGACCCCACCACTGACTGAAATCTCCATTCTTCCCCACGGCTCTGCAGGCCCCTTGGCCAGGAAGTGCCCACATGCCAGGGGGCTGTTTCTAAACCCACGGCCACTGGTCTCTGTGTGAGAACACTGCACTGTCTTCACCGACACGAGGTCCTAATCTCAAGAAGAGCAAGTCTTCCCACCAAATTCTTCTTTGAATTATTTGCCATTCTTGGCTCTTTCCCAGATACATTTGAGAATCACTTGGTCATTTCTCATACAAACAAAGCAAAACAGCCGTGCTGGGTGATCTTCATTAGGATTTCGTCGACCTCTAGCTCAATGTGTGGAGAGTGTCACCTCTACAGCAGCGGCCACTCAGTCTATGAATATGGTATATCTCTCCTTTTGTTTTCTGTTCTTAGTGCTTTTCAGAAATGTTTTATGGAGGTGTGTGTGTGTGTGTTCGCTCATGTGTATAGAGATCTTGTGTGCATCTTTGTCAGATTTAATCCTAGTATTTGACAGTTGTTTACCTTTTTATTTTCAAGTAGTTTTGATCTCACAGAAAAGTAACAGAATGAGTATGGGGATTTTCCATAGATATATAACCTACCCAGCTTCCTCTAAGGTTAACGTCTTACATAGGGACAATACAAGGATCAGAACCAGGAAATTAACGCTAACATAAAACCATTAACTAAAGACCTTCTCAAATTTCACCACTTTTTCCAGGATGCCATATTGCCTTTATTTGCTGTTTCTGCATAGTTACCTGCAGTCTGTAACTGTTCCTGTAGTCATTACTTTTCTTTCACGACCTTGACACTTTTGAAGAGTGAATGTGGATGTGTTGGTGTGCAACTGTGCTCTTGGCGACTCAGGAGGCTGAGGCAGAGAGGTTGAGGCTACAGCGAGCCAAGATCGAGCCACTGCACTCCAGCCTGGCTGACAGAATGAGACCCCCCTTTTTTTTTTTGAGACAGTATCTCGCTCTTTCACCCAGCTGGAGTGCAATGGCTCGATCTTGGCTCATTGCAACGTCCACCTCCCGGGTTCAAGTGATTCTTCTTGCCTCCGCCTCCCCTGTAGCTGGACTACAGGCATGCGCCACCACACCCAGCTGATTTTTGTACTTTTAGTAGAGACAGGATTTCACCATGTTGGCCAGGCTGGTCTCAAACTCCTGACATCAGGTGATCCGCCCGCCTCAGCCTCTCAAAGTGCTGGGGTTAAAGGTGTGAGCCACTGTGCCCGGCTGAGACTCTGTTTCTAAAAATTAAACATAAAATAAAGCAGAAATTATGTTGTGTTTTCGACGTACACCATGTCATGGGGGTGGTTCTCCGCGAACGTCTCACCGCTTGTGATGCTGCCCTCCATCACTTAGTCAGGGGGCGGGGGGTGTTCTGCAAACGTCTCACTGCTTTTGATGTTGTACTCAATCACTTAGTTGGGGGGTTTCCGCTGGGTTTCTCCTTTGTAAATATACTAGGTTTTCCTTTTGTGGGTGACACTTATCTTGGGAGAGATATATTGAGACAAGAGAAATTCTGCTTTTCTTCAAACCCACTGAAACATGCGTCGGCGGCTGTCAGCTGCAGCAGCTGCACTTCTTGTGTGCCTGATGGCAATCTGCTCCTTCCCTGCCCCATCCTATACCCATTGATGGGATTCTACTTTCCCTCCACTCCCTCTGGTGTGTATTTAATCCCTTATTTCTATCACTGTGGACTCACTGACGTTTATTTTGTGGGCTTAATCCAAGTCTATGATAGTTTTTTGATGCTAATATCATAATTAAATTTTCTTTTTGTTGCTTGTGTAGAGAAATATACTTTGTGAGTATGAGGTTATATTCAGAACCTTCCCAAGATTGCTTATTGATGATACTCATTTGTGATGAGTTCTTTTGGATTTTTATGTGCATCACCTGCAAATGAAGACGACTTCGTTTGCTGTCACTCTTTGGAGCTGGGCCCCTGTTCCCATCAGGGTTATTTTATTTCGTGAAGGTTGTGATTCTGACCCAAATAGGGCTACCAGATAAAACAGGGCTCCCATAAACCGGGACATCCATTTAAATTTGAATTTCTCATATATACATATTCGATATGTGTAATATAAAAATATATACATTTTACTGAGACAGGGTCTTGCTCTGTTGTCCAGGCTGGAGTGCAGTGGCATGATCATGGCTCACTGCAGCACTGACCTGGGCTCAAGCCATCTTCCCACCTCAGCCTCCGGAGTAACTGGGACTACAGATGCGCACCAGCACACCCAGCTAATTTTTAGTTATTTGTAGAGACAGGGGTCTCCCTATGTGGCCCAGGCTGGTCTTGAACTTCTGGGCTCAAGTGATCCTCCCACCTCGGCCTCCCAAAGTGTTGGGATTACAGATGTGAGCCATTGCACTTGGCCCTATATATATATTTAAAAGAGAGACAGGGTCTCACCATGTTGTCCAGGCTGGCCTCAAACTCCTGGGCTCAAGCAATCCTCCCATCTCAGCCTCCCAATATGCTGGGATTACAGGAGTGAGCCACTACACTTGGCCTAAATTTGAATTTCAGATAAACAGTGAATTATTTAGTGTGTGTCCCCCAGATTGCATCCTGTTTATTAGCTAAATCTTGCAACCCTAAACCCAAGCCATACCCAGTACTCTAAATACAGGTCTGTCCCTTGGCCCATCCCCTGCTGAGCAGCTGACCCTTTGCTCCAGGCCAGGCCAGGCCCAGCTGCCCGAGTCTCCAGGCCAGGCTCACCTTCCTGGTGCTGGGACCACCCTGCTGCACTGTTCTCCTCGAGACCTCACTCTTCACTTCCTCAGTAGCTTTCAATGCCGTCAGACACTTGTTTAAAAAACACTTTGATTTCGTCTGTCTTCTCTGTTGCTGTCACTGGGAAGGCTGCACTGCAGAACCACATACTCTTCCTGGCCCACCATTTTCCCTGCAGAATTTTGTGGACTTTGCTTCATTTTCTTCTAACATTTAGTGTTTCCGTAAAAAGCTTTCGGAGGTGGGTGTGGTGTACAGGCGTGTGTCTGTGGTCCCAGCTAGGGAGGCTGAGGTGGGAGGATTGCCGGAACCGGGGAGGTGGAAGCAGCAGTGAGCAGAGATTGTGCCACGGTGCTCCGTCCTGGGTGACAGAATGAGACCC
>NC_045440.1:147133915-147157301 GCF_002776525.5 Piliocolobus tephrosceles
CCACGGTGCTCCGTCCTGGGTGACAGAATGAGACCCCGGCTCAGAGATTGTGCCACGGTGCTCCGTCCTGGGTGACAGAGTGAGACCCCATCTCAAAAAGAAAAGCAAAGCCTCAGGAGAGCCGGACTTTCCTCTCATAGGTGCTTTGCTCTTTCTCCTCCCGTGCCTGAAAAACATTTTGTTTTGAGGCTCAACTTCACCGAGTTGTGTCTGATGCCTGTTGTTCATGCCCTTTGTTTTCTGGGATTTTTTCCCCCTTTGGTCTTAAGATTCATTTCAGGATTTCCTGGATTTTATCTGGAGTGTCTGTTCTTTGTTTCCATTGTCAGCATCTGCATTCTAGACACTCCTTATTCTTATGACTCCATCATCTCTGTCCACCGACACTCGGTGTCCCACCCTTCTGACGGCGTCTCTCCCTTTATTCCCCTCACATTGATTTTCCCACAGGCACTCAGCTCTCCACCCCGCCCCCTCTGGCTGCTCCGGTCCGTGCCCAGGGCCTGCAGGGCCTTCCGCCTCTCCCAGTCTCGCCTCATCCCACCATTCTGTCCATGTTCCCTGGGAGCCTGGTTGTGGGAATCATAGTACTTGGCTCCCCAGTGGGGACACCTGTGGAGACCCAGCTGCACTGCCTGCTTCTGGCCTGGGCTGCCCTGACCTTCTGCACAGCTGTGGCTCCCTGCTGGGTGCCCACGTGGCCCCACAGCCTCGACCGCCACCCCCCACCCCCGCCTCCGCCCGTGCCCTGGTGCAAGTCACACCCACGGGGCGCACGCTGAGCGTTCACTGTGGCGGAAGCGCCACAAGCGCCCCGTTGCTAGGCTCTTAGAAAGCTGCAGGTATTGTTCCAAGTTACAGCAAGGGGCTCAAGCCGGGGAGGCTGAGTGGTGCCGCGACTTCCCGAGACCACTAAGGGCAGGGCTGGGCCCGACGGCGTCTCCTCCGCCCCTTTCCTCCCTACGAGGCGGCTCCAGGCTCGGGCTCAGCGCTCTGTTGCAGCCGCGGTGGGGCGAGGGCGAGGCCGAGTCCGAAGAGGACGGAGCCCCCTCTGGGGCCCTGAGCTCCGCGCCCTCTTCTGAGTCCAGCGGAGCTGTGATGAGCCCTCCCAGGCCTGGGGCCTCCCCGCTCAGCCCAGCCTTTAGCTCGCTGGGGCCTGGATGCAGGAGGGGCCTTCGGCTTTCCGGGGAGGGAGTCCAGCGGGGGGCGGGGCCGCTTCCTCACCGTTCCTCGGGGCTCCCGAGCTGCGGGCTCGGCGGGGCTCGCAGGGTCCCCGGAGGCGTGGGGCAGGGGAGGTTCCCGCAGACGTGGGTCCTCTCCCCGTCCCGGGCTTTCGCGCAGCCTCCTCGTGCGGCCTCTGCGGGCGGGAACTCCGGCTCGGCCGCGTTGGGGGCTTTGAGAGCCGTTTGGGTCCTTCTGTGGGGGCGGGGGCGGCTCCACTCCCAGGGGCGCAGCGGGCGGGGCTGGAGGCGAGAACGCGCCCCCGTGAGCCTCTCCGCACCCCAGGGGCTGCCGAGGACCGAGCGGCCAGAGCGATCCAGGGCGCCTTCCGGCAGCTCCAGGCCAGGAGGGAGCTCGCCCGCCGGCGGGAGGAGCGCCGGGAGCACCTGGAGCAGATGGAGAAGCTGCAGAGGGAGGTGAGGACGGGCGGCCGCGACCCCCGGGGGCCAGGGCCGGAGGCAGGAGGAAACGGCGAAGCAGGGTGCGTGGAGGCGGGTGTGGGCTCCGGCTGGGCTCCGGCCTCAGAGGCGGGGACGGTGGCGGGGGGCGGGCGGTGACTGGGGGCGGGCGCCTCCCAGGCCTACCTGGCCCTGGTGCGCCGGGAGCAGGAGGCCGCGCGGCGGCAGCGCGAGCAGGAGGAGGCGGCGCAGCGGGAGCGGCGGGAGGAGCTGCAGCGTCGCCGCCGCCTGCTGGACGCCGCCTTCGACGGGGACGTGGGCGAGATCCGAGCGGTGCTGAAGGAGGTCAGCGCGGGCGGGGCGGGGGGTGGGAGCAGCGGGGGGCAGCGGGGAGCAGTGACTGCGGCGGGCGGCGCAGGTGGAGCAGCTGCTGACCCGCGAGGGCGTGGGCCATGACGAGGCAGGGAAGGCGCGGCGGCTGCAGCGACGCGTGGCTCTGGTGGAGTGCGAGGACAGCCACGGGAACACGCCGCTGTCCGAGGCGGCCGCGGGCGGGCAGCCCCTGGCCATCCAGCTGCTGGCCGAGCTCGGTGCCAGCCCCAACAGCAAG
This sequence comes from Piliocolobus tephrosceles, assembly GCF_002776525.5. Lineage (NCBI taxonomy): Eukaryota > Metazoa > Chordata > Mammalia > Primates > Cercopithecidae > Piliocolobus > Piliocolobus tephrosceles. The sequence continues at coordinate 147,136,145 of NC_045440.1, forward strand.
GTGGGCGCCGTGGGCTGCGGGCCGAAGCGCGGGGCCTCCTTCCCCCAGGGACAGGGCCTGGATCTTGCTCAGGGAGCCCATCTTACAGGGTGCTTTCGGTCGGACGCCACTGTACCGCGCAGCCTTTGGGGGCCACCTGGCAGCTGTGGAGGTGCTTCTGAAGCTCGGAGCAGACCCCCGGGTGTACGCAGAGGACGGGAACACCCCTGAGCAGGTGTGGGCCCAGGAGGTGTGGGCCAGGCAGGTGTGCGCCCCCGGAGGTGTGGGCCAGGCAGGTGTGAGTCTGACAGGTGCACACCCAGGCAGGACAAGGCTCACCCCACCGGCTCGGTCTCTGAAAGCTGTCAGAAGCCTGAGTGACCCTGCTGGAGCTGTTTCCTAGCCCCGCCTTGCCCCCTTCCCTTCCTAGAAGTCCTGACTTTAAAGCCTTGTCTGCAATGGAAGTGGCAGCGACTCCCATTTTGTGAATGCCAGGTGTCGGGTTTTGTGTCGTTTCCTTCCATGCTTTGCCTGAGGAAGTGGTGTTACTGATGGAGAAGCTGAGGCTGGTGACTCCAGGGTTGGCAGAGCTCACAGTGCTGGCAGCAGCACAGGGCCCACCCATCAGGCCCTTCACTATCAGCGCCCCGGTTTACCAGAGAACTTGAGCCACACAGCCCAGCCACAGAGTTCCAGCCTAGAACCTTTGGGCCGTGTTAGAAATGACAGTCTGACTGTCTGGCTGGGGGCGGTGGCTCACGCCTGTAATTCCAGCACTTTGGGAGGCCGAGGCAGGCGGATCACTTGAGCTCAGAAGCTTGAGAGCATCCTGGCCAACATGGTGAAACACCATCCCTACTGAAAATACAAAAATTAGCGGGGCATGGTGGTGCATGCCTGTAGTCCCAGCTACTTGAGAGGCTGAGGCAGGAGAATCGTTTGAACCCGGGAGGTGAAGGTTGCAGTGAGCTGAGATTGCGCCACTGCATTCCTGCCTGGGCGACAGAGTGAGACTCAAAAAAAAAAAAAAAAAAAGCAGAAGCAGATCCTGCCCTGGGCCAGGCTGGAGACACACTGCCTGGACTTGTCCTGGGCCCAGGAGTAGGGTGGGGTGAGGCCGACTCCACCTGTTGGAGCAGTGGCTGGAAAACTAGACCATGAACCTTGCCTGCCTTAGTTTTATTTAAATCAACTTAATTTGGATCCCAGTCCCTCTCCCATCTCAGTCATTATGTTCCTCCAACCCACCCTAACCTCACCCCACTTCCCACACAAGTCTGGAGGTGCTGCTTGGAGCCTGGGTTCTGCCTGGGGCCCACACAGACACCTGGGAGACGCATCCACTGGGCCACTGCCAGAGCCTTTGCCCAGCCAGGGACCCTCCCCCACACTCTTCTCCTGCGGGTGCTGCCTGGGAGCCTGTCCTGCCCCCCCTCTCTTCTTTCTCCTTGTCTCAAAGGGTCCTTCTTCCTGGGTTGGAGGGGAGGGGCAGGGTGGAGGCGGTGGGCTTAGGGCTGAGGATACAGTGAGGTGTCCAGAGGTGCAAGTGGGGGTCAGGGGTGCTGGGGTGTCCAGCAGACCTGCTGCCTGGGGCATGGTGGCCCGGAGAGCTGAGAAGAGCAGCAACTGGGGGTGCTGGGGGAGCCCTTGGGTGCCAGGGGACCGTGTGTTTGCTCCATGGTGCTAGAGCGTTGGCCATCCACAGGCAAAGGGGTTAGTGTGGACCTGAACCACACACGCTATAAAAAATTAACTCAAAGTGGGTTATAGATTTAAATGTACAGGGTAAAACTACAAAACTTTTAGAAGAACACATAGGAGAAAACCTTTGGGGCTTAGGATTTGGAGGGATTCTGGGACACGACACAAAAAGCACAATCCAAAAAAAAAAAAAAAAAAATCGACACACAGAACTTCATTAGAATGTAAAAGGTTTGCTTTGTAAAAGACCTGTCAAGAAAAGAAGCCACAGGCAGGAGCACACATGTGTGAACCATGCGTCTGACAAGGGACGTGTGTCTAGAACACAGAAACAACTCACATCGCAACAGCAATAAACACACAATCTAGGGATAAACTGAGCAAGGACCTGAAGGGAAATTTCACTGAAGAGGATCTAATGATGGCAGATGAACACCCGAGGAGGACACCAGCTCACACCTCCCAGGACAGCCCAGGTCAAACTAGTGCTGGGCAGGACGTGGGCAGGGAGGTGGGGAAGCTGGCCCTGCCACACCTCGCTGGAGGGACGCAGCACAGTACAGCCGCTCTTGCAAATACACGGGTGGTTTCTTTCTTTCTTTTTTTTTTTTTTGAGATGGAGTCTCGCTCTGTCTCCCGGGCTGGAGTGCAGTGGCCGGATCTCAGCTCACTGCAAGCTCTGCCTCCCAGGTTTACGCCATTCTCCTGCCTCAGCCTCCGGAGTAGCTGGGACTACAGGCGCCCGCCACCTTGCCCAGCTAGTTTTTTTTTTTTTTTTTGTATTTTTTAGCAGAGACGGGGTTTCACCGTGTTAGCCAGGATGGTCTCGATCTCCTGACCTCGTGATCCGCCCGTCTCGGCCTCCCAAAGTGCTGGGATTACAGGCTTGAGCCACCGCGCCCGGCCAAAAAAAAAAAAGCAGACACATTTACCATGTAGCACAGCATCAGACTCCTAGACATTTGTTCCAGTAAAAGGAAAACTAAATCCACACAAAAATGTGTACACAAATGTTCACAGCAGCTTTATTTACAATAGCCAAAAAGTGGAAACGACCCACATGTCCTCCAGCGGGTGGGCGGTTCCACAAACTTGGTGCATTCCTGCCACGAAACACGCTTGGCAATAAAACGGTGTGAACGCATGATCCATGCAACAACTAACAACGTGAGAAGCCGGAAGGGAGCTTCACAGAGTTGGGGAGAAAGTCACAGACGGCGTGTTGCATTCATATAACACACTCACGTGACAATATTGTGGAGACAGAGGACAGATCGGAGGCCTACAGGGGTTACAAATGGGAATGTGGGCAGGAAAAGGGGGAAGAGATGGGGCCGACTGGCCAGGAGTAGCACAAGAGACCCTGGGGGTGATGGGACAGTCCTGCATCTTGATTATAATAGTCGTAACGCAAAACTGGACATGTGAGAAAATTGTAGTGATACACAAACGCGCACACACGAGTGGATGAGAAATCAAAATCCACTGTGAGCCCTGTGGATTGTACTATGTCAGTATCCTAGTTTGTATGTTATACTGAAATCATGTAAGACGTCATCACTGGGGGAGTTTGTTAAGTGTATATGGGAACTCTGCTATTTTTGCAACTTCGTGTAAATCTATATTTCAAAATAAAAATTTAGCAAAATTATCAGGCATGCTAAAACAACAACAAAACAAAACAAAACACACACACAAGAAAAATGATCCAGAGTGAAGAGAAAAATCAATCAAAACAGACTCAAGGATGACACAGGTGATGGAATTAGTAGACAAGAACATTAAAAGTTATTATAGCCGAGGCCGGGCGCGCTGGCTCATGCCTGTCATCCCAGCACTATGGGAGGCTGAGGCAGGCAGATCACAAGGTCAGGAGTTTGAGACCAGCCTGGCCAACATGGTGAAACCCTGTCTCTACTAAAAATACAAAAATTAGCTGGGTGTGGTGATACGCACCTGTAATCCCAGCTACTCAGGAGGCTGAGGAAGAAGTGCTTGAACTCGGGAGACGGAGGTTGCAGTGAACCAAGATGAAACCACTGCGCTCCAGCCTGGGCGACAGAGTGAGACTCTGCCTAAAAAAAAAAAAAGTATATATATATATATATAGCTGTGTTACACACACACACACACACTCATATACTTTTAGAGATGAAAACTGCAATGTCTGAGATGAAAACGACATTGATACACCGGATGGGATTAATGGAAGATGCAGATCAGACACTGAAGAAAATTAGTTAATCTGAAGATATAGCAATAGGAACTATCCAAAATGAAACACAAAGAGAAAAAGAAGGTTGAAAAAAATTGAGCAGGGCCGGGCGCGGTGGCTCACGCCTGTCATCCCAGCACTTTGGGAGGCCGAGGCGGGCGGATCACAAGGTCAGGAGATCGAGACCATCCTGGCTAACACGGTGAAACCCCGTCTCCACTGAAAATACAAAAAATTAGCTGGGCGTGGTGGCGGGCGCCTGTAGTCCAGCTACTTGGAAGGCTGAGGCAGAAGAATGGTGTGAACCTGGGAGGCGGAGCTTGCAGTGAGCCAAGATCGCGCCACTGCACTCCAGCCTGGGCGACAGAGCGAGACTCTAAAAAACAAAAAGGAAAGAAAAAGAAAAAAATTGAGCAAAAACGTCTGTTTCCAAGATGGAGTAACAGGAACCTGATTTATCCTCTCACTTCAAACAAGAACAAATTCAAGACAGAATATAGGAAATAAAGGTTTCCAAGACATTGGACATCAGGCAACAAATCAGAAAGAGATCTCCAAGAGGCTGAAAATAAGCAAAGTGAGCCATAAGATTGTCCCAGTTTACCACCGTGAGAGAAATTTCAGGGTGTAGTATAGGAAGGGGGAACCCAGTCAGAGCCAGGCATATTCTCTGAGTTAAGAAGACAGGAGTTCAGAATTCAAGGATACTGAGGCAGCAGGAGATCACCAGTGCCGGGGGGAGAGAGCTGAAGAAAGAAAGAACCCTGGAGACGTGGACACGATCCCCGTTGGTCATTCATTGGATCCCCTGTGGGCATGAGTTGTAGCTAATAAGGCATATTATTAGGCAAATATAAGGAATGTTTAATGACTCCTATACGCAAGGAAACTGCTCAAGGCGACTTCTGAGAAGCGTGAAGGAAGCAGTGCCTACTCCCGTCAGCCAGAGTGAGGAATCCATGATTCACAGGGCACTGGGTGGAGTTCTCGGAAGGAGCTTGGCTCAGTGGTGAGAGAAAATTATTCGCAGGATAAACGCTGCTCTGGTCCAGCCTAATCAATTGCAAAGCAAGACCCAAAGGATGAAACACCCCAAGCAACTGAACTGTATCCCAGAATAAAATTCAAGAAGACTTACATTTAAAAAAAAAAGCTCCTAACAAGGCCAAATGCATAATGTGTGGCATTCAACCAGAGATTACCAGGCATGCAAAAAGGTGGAAAAATACGACCTACAATGAGAAAAGTCAACCAATCAAGACAAACCCAGAACTGACACAAATGTTAGAATTAGCAGACATTGGCCGGGCGCGGTGGCTCAAGCCTGTAATCCCAGCACTTTGGGAGGCCGAGACGGGCAGATCACGAAGTCAGGAGATCGAGACCATCCTGGCGAACACGGTGAAACCCCGTCTCTACTAAAAAAATACAAAAAACTAGCTGGGCGAGGTGTCGGGCGCCTGTAGTCCCAGCTACTCAGGAGGCTGAGGCAGGAGAATGGCGTGAACCCGGAAGGCAGAACTTGCAGTGAGTGGAGATCACGCCACTGCACTCCAGCCTGGGTGACAGAGCGAGACTCCATCTCAAAAAAAAAAAAAAAAAAAAAAAAGGAATTAGCAGACATTAAAACAGATATTATAACTGTATTTCAGATCTTCAAAAAACTACAGACATGGAGGATATGAAGACTCAAACTGAAATTCTAGAGATAAAGCTATACTGTCCGAAATAAAAAGCTCCCTGGATGGGACTGATGTCAGAATAGATGCTGTGGAAATAATTATTAGTAAATATAACACAGCAATAGAAACTACCCAAAATTAAAGCACAGAGAACAGAAATCCCCCAAACGAAAAGAGCATTAATGAGCTGTAAGACAGTTTTTATAAAAACTTTTTATTTTATGGATTTAAGGGACATCAGTGCATTTTTTGTTTGTTTGTTTGTTTTGATTTTTTTTTTGTTTTTGCAGCCACAGTCTCACCCTGTCACCCAAGCTGGAGTGCAGTGGCGCAATGTTGGCTCACTACAACTTCCGCCTCCCGGATATGAGAAACAAACTTATGCATTTAAACCCAAGAATGGGCTTAAAGACCTGGAGAACAGGCCGGGTGCGGTGACTCAAGCCTGTAATCCCAGCACTTTGGGAGGCCGAGACGGGCGGATCACGAGGTCAGGAAATCGAGACCATTCTGGCTAACCCGGTGAAATCCCGTCTCTACTAAAAAATACAGAAAACTAGCTGGGCGAGGTGGCGGGCGTCTGTAGTCCCAGCTACTCGGGAGGCTGAGGCAGGAGAATGGCGTGAACCCGGGAGGCAGAGCTTGCAGTGAGCTGAGATCCGGCCACTGCACTCCAGCCTGGGCGACAGAGCGAGACTCAGTCTCAAAAAAAAAAGAAAAAAGAAAAAAGGCCGAGCGCGGTGTCTCAAGCCTGTAATCCCAGCACTTTGGGAGGTTGAGACGGGCGGATCACGAGGTCAGGAGATCGAGACCATCCTGGCTAACACTGTGAAACCCCGTCTCTACTAAAAAATACAAAAAACTAGCCGGGCGAGGTGGCGGGCACCTGTAGTCCCAGCTACTCGGGAGGCTGTGGCAGGAGAATGGCGTGAACCCGGGAGGCGGAGCTTGCAGTGAGCTGAGATCCGGCCACTGCACTCCAGTCCGGGTGACAGAGCGAGACTCCGTCTCAAAAAAAAAAAAAAAAAAGAAGAAAAAGAAAAGAAAGTAGATTGTGACAATTTAGAGCCGTATACTCTAAAGCCTAAAGTGACTACTACAATATCAAAAGAGTTGGAGCTAATAAGCCAACAAAGGAGATAAAATGGAATTCTTGAAAAATATTGCCAAAGAAGAGGAAAAGGAAAAGAACCACTGGAACTAGTGGGAAACAAACAGCAAATGGTAGATTTTAACTCCACCATATCAATAATCTCGTTACATGTGGACGTTCTGAACATCCCAATTAAAAGATGGGTTGTCACCGGGCGCGGTGGCTCACACCTGTAATCCCAGCAGTTTGGGAGGCCTAGGTGGGTGGATTGCCTGAGCTCAGGAGTTCGAGACCAGCCTGGGCAACACGATGAAACCCCGTCTCTACTAAAATACAAAAAATTAGCCAGGTGTGGTAGTGGGTGCCTGTAATCCCAGCTACTTGGGAGGCTGAGGCAGAAGAATCACTTGAACCCGAGAGGCAGAAGTTGCAGTGAGCCGAGATCACGCCACTGCACTCCAGCCAGGGCCACAGTGAGACTCCGTCTCAAAAAACAAACAAACAAGATGGATTGTCATTTTGGATAAAAAAAAAATGTAGCTAACTATGTTCTACCTATAAGAAACAAACTTTAAATGTAAAAGCACAAACAGGTGAAAATTAAAATGATAAAAGCAAATATGCCAAGATAACACTAAATAGAATGCTGAAGTAACTATATTAGCATCAAGTAGATTTCAGAAAAAAGTATGTTACTAAGGACAAAAGAGTCATTTAATAATGACAAATGTAAGAATTCATCACGAGGACATAAAAATCCTAAACGTTTATGCAGCTACTAACAGGGTTTCAAAATGCATGAAGCAAAAACTGTGAGAACTACAAGGAGAAATAAAGAGATCCACAACGGTAGTAGGCGATTTTGCCATCTCTGTCTCTCAGTAATTGGTGAGACAAGTACACAGAATATCAGCGATGATACAGAAGAACTGAACCACGCCGTCTATCGCCATCACTGCATCATCCATCGATCACTGTTTCCATACATTCACCCACTTCATCCTTCTCACCCCAGCGTTGGTTTGCTCTTTCATCAATTCATAATGATCTTATTAACTTATGAGTCATTTATTTATTTATTTAGAGATGGAGTCTTGCTCTGTCACCCAGGCTGGAGGGCAGCAGCACTGTTACACTGCAAGCTCTGCCTCCTGGGTTTATGCGGTTCTCCTGCCTCAGCCTCCAGAGTAGCTGCGACTACAGGCATGCGCCACCATGCCCAGCTAATTTGTTTTTTTGCATGTTAAGTAGAGATGGGGTTTTTGCCATGTTGGCCAGCTGGTTTCGAACTCCTGACCTCAGGTGGGCTGCCTGCTTCGGCCTCCCAAAGTGCTGGGACTACAGGTGTGAGCCACCATGCCCAGCCATGAGTCATTTATTTATAAACTTATGAATAAATGTATAAACTTAAAAATTTATGAACTTATAAACTATCCATTCATGAATGTGCCCATTCCACCCTTACACCATGTTTAAATAACTATTCACTTATTTATCTACTATTCATTCAGGCATCCATTCATCCATTCATATACACATTCACGCCGTTTACTTGACAGAAAATTATGAGAAAGCAAAGGAAGGACTGTGTCTCGCTCACCCCATAATCGTATGCCCCAATGCCATGTATATTGGTTGACCATGATAGGCACTGAAATATTTTGTTCAACAATGAATTCATCCATTTCATCCATCAATTTATCCATCCAGTTGCTCAACTAACCATTTGCTTATCTCATTTACCCATTATTTACACTCATTCATCTATTAATTTTTCATGTATCAGTTCATCATTTAATCAGTTCAATTAATCTAATCTTTATTCTCTTATAGTTTAACTCATTATTTACTCATCCATTCATCATTTATTGCCTATTCATTAAGACATTCATAAGTTCACTCGTTATATTACCCTTTTATTTTCTCTCTTCATTCATCTTTCATCTACTCCAGTTCTTCCACTTACAGACAGAACTTTGGCAAGTTCTGAAAGTTATTTGAATCTCAGTTTCCACATATTGAGAAATGGGACTAATAACAGCTTTTTGAAGATTCATGAGGTAATGAATGAAATTCCTTGGCACAATTCCAGGCACAGAGTCGGTTCTCAAGAAATGATAGCTATTATTATTTTAAATGAGTATTCACAATTTCTTTTAAGCTACAAAATCATCCCCTATTTATATGTCTGTTCACTCTTCCATCCTATTTCTTTAGTTATGCATTCATCCCTTCTCTCATTTTAGCCACTCCTTGATTTTATACATCTTTGGACTTTCCTTTTTAATTACAAACGACATACAGAATATTGCACAAATCAAAGTTATAGCTCAATTATTTACCACAAAGGAAATACTCATGTAGTAACTACCTGACTGAAGAAATAAAATATTGCCAGAACACCACACCTCTCCCCAGAAAATAATATCCTGAATTTTATAGTGCTTGCTTCCTTTTTTTCAAGTTATAAAACTTTACTGAAATATGTATTAAGTCTCCAGTTTAATCCTCTCAACAAACCTGATTGTAGTATTATTAATATTCCTACATTATATACAAAGACTTTATTATATACAAAGAAACTTAAGCACAGAGATGTTAAGTAATCTTTTTTTAACTTTTATTTTAGGTTCGGGGGTACACGTGAAGGTTTGTTATGTAGGTGAAATAGTCATGGGGATTTGTCGTACAGATTATTTCCTCACCCAGGAACTAAGCCCAGTACCCAATAGTTTTCTGCTTCTCTCCCTCCTCCCACCATCCACCCTCAAGTAGACCCTAGTATCTGTTGTTTCTTTCTTTGTATTCAAAAGCTCTCATCCTTTAGCTCCCATTTACAAGGGAGAATGTGCGGTGTTTGCTTTTCTGTTCCTGCGATAGTTTGCTGAGGATAATGGCCTCCAGCTCCATCCTTGTTCCTGCATGGATCTCATTTTTTTATGGCTGCATAGTATTCCACGGTGTGCATGTACCACATTTTCTTTATCCAGTCTGTCACTGGTGGGCATTTAGGTTGAGTCCATGTCTTTGCTCTTGTGAGTAGCGCTGCAATGAACATTCACATGCATGTGTCTTTATGGTACACTGATGTATATTCCTCTGGGTATATACCCAGTAACGGGATTGTTGGGTTGAATGGTAGTTCTGCTTTTAGGTCTTTGAGGAATTGCCATACTGCTTTCCACAGTGACTGAATTAATTTACACTCCCACCAACAGGGTGTGTGTGTTTCCTTTTCTCCACAACCTCACTAGCATCTGTTATTTTTTAACTTTTTATAGTAGCCATTCTGGCTGGTGTGAGATGGTATCCTCATTGTGGTTTTGATTTGCATTTCTCTAATGATCGGTGATATTGAGCTTTTTTCCATATGCTTGCTGGCCACATGCATGTCTTATTTTGAAAAGCATCTGTTCATTTTCTTTGTTCACTTTTTAATGGAGTTTTCTCTTGTAAGTTTATATAAGATCCTTATAAATGCTGGATGTTGGATTTTTGTCAGATGCATAATTTGCAGATATGCTCTTCCATTCTGTAGGTGGTCTGTTTACTAATAGTTTCTTTTGCTATGCAGAAGCTCTTATGTTTAATTAGATCCCACTTGTCAACTTTTGCTTTTGTTGGGAATGCTTTTGGTGTCTTTGTCATGAAATCTTTACCCGTTCTTACGTCCAGGATGGTATTGCCTCGGTTGTCTTCCCAGGGTTTTTATAGTTTTGGGTTTTACATTTAAGTCTTTAATCCATCTTGAGTTGATTTTTATGTATGGTGTAAGAAAGGGGTCAAGCGGCCGGGCGCGGTGGCTCAAGCCTGTAATCCCAGCACTTTGGGAGGCCGAGAAGGGCGGATCACGAGGTCAGGAGATCGAAGCCATCCTGGCTAACACGGTGAAACCCCGTCTCTACTAAAAAATATGAAAAACTAGCCGGGCGAGGTGGCGGTCGCCTGTAGTCCCAGCTACTCGGGAGGCTGAGGCAGGAGAATGGCGTGAACCCGGGAGGCGGAGCTTGCAGTGAGCCGAGATCGCGCCACTGCACTCCAGCCTGGGCGACAGAGCGAGACTCTGTCTCAAAAAAAAAAAAAAAAAAGAAAGGGGTCAAGCTTCAATCTTCTGCATATGGCTAGCCAGTTATTCCAGCAGAGTTTATTGAATATGAAGTCTTTTCCCCATTGCTTGTTTTTATCACCTTTGTTGAGGATCAGGTGGTTGTAGGTAAGCAACCTTGTTTCTGGGCTCTCTATTCTGTTCCATTGGTCTATGTGCCTGTTTTATACCAGTACCATACTGTTTTGGTTACTGTAGCCCTGTAGTATAGTTTGAAGCCAGGTAACGCAATGCCTCCAGCTTTGTTCTGCTTAGGACTGCCTTGGCTATTTGGGCTCTTTTTAGTTCCATATGAATTTTAAAATAGTATTTTCTAGTTCTGTGAGTAATATGCTTGGTGTGATAGTTTGGTAGGAATAGTGTTGAATCTGTAAATTGCTTTGGGCAATATGACCATTTTAATGATATCGATTCTTCCTATCCATGAGCATGGGATGTTTTTCTGTTTGTGTCTTTTCTGATTTATTTGAGCAGTGTTTTGTAATTCTCATTGTAGAGATCTTTCACCTCCCTGGTTAGCTATATTCCTAGGTATTTTATTCTTTTTGTGGCAGTTGTGAATGGGATTTCCTTTTTTTTTTTTTTTTTTTTAGGCAGAGTCTTGCTCTGTCGCCCGGACTGGAGTGCAGTGGCCGGATCTCAGCTCACTGCAAGCTCTGCCTCCCGGGTTTCTGCCATTCTCCTGCCTCAGCCTCCTGAGTAGCTGAGACTACAGGCACCCGCCACCTCGCCCAGCTAGTTTTTGTATTTTTAGTAGAGACGGGATTTCACCGTGTTAGCCAGGATGGTCTCGATCTCCTGACCTAGTGATCCGCCTGTCTCGGCCTCCCAAAGTGCTGGGATTACAGGCTTGAGCCACCGTGCCCGGCCAGGGATTGCCTTTCTGATTTGGCATTTGGCTTGGCTATTGCTGGTGTATAGGGATGCTAGTTATTTTTGTACATTTATTTTGTATCCTGAAATTTTTCTGAAGTTGTTTAGCAGCTGAAGGAGCTTTTGGGCCGAGACTATGGGGTCTTCTAGATATAGAATCATGTTGTCTGCAAAAAGAAACAGTTCGACTTCCTCTCATTCTATTTGGATGCCTTTTATTTCTTTCTCTTGCGTGATTGCTCTGGCTAGGACTTCCAATACTATGTTGAATAGGAGTGGTGGGAGAGAGCATCCTTATCTTGTGCCAGTTTTCAAGGGGAATGCTTCCAGCTTTTGCCCATTCAGTATAATGTTGACTGTGGGTTTGTCAGTGCTTACTTTCTTGCTTTTCTTTTTTTCTTTTTCTTGTTTTTTGAGATGGAGTTTTGCTCTTGTTGCCCAGGCTCTGGAGTGCAATGGTGTGATCTTGGCTCACTGCAACCTCCGCCTCCTGGGTTCAAGCAATTCTCCTGCCTCAGCCTCCTGAGTAGCTGGGATTACAGGCACGTGCCACCACACCTGGATAATTTTGTATTTTTAGTAGAGACAGGGTTTCTTCATGTTGGATAGGCTGGTCTCGAACTCCTGACCTCAGGTCATCTGCCCACCTTGGCCTCCCAAAGTGCTGGGATTACAGATGTGAACCACTGTGCCCAGCCTCTTGCTTTTCTTTATCTATTCTATTCTTTATTACATCATTAAATCATCCCTCATTTATTCATTCATTTTGTCATCCACTTACTGATTCATCCATTCATTCCTAAATGAGTGCCTGAATAATATAGCTTTAGGCCGGGCACGGTGGCTCACGCCTATCCCAGCACTTTGGGAGGCCGAGGCGGGTGGATCACGAGGTCAGGAGATTGAGACCATCCTGGCTAACACTGTGAAACCCCGTCTGTACTAAAAACGCGTGCACACACACACACAAAGAGCCAGGTGTGGTGGCGGGCGCCTGTAGTCCCAGCTACTCGGAAGTCTGAGGCAGGAGAATGGCATGAACCCAGGAGGCAGAGCTTGCAGTGAGCAGAGATCGCACCACTGCACTCCAGCCTGGGCAACAGAGCGAGACTCCGTCTCAAAAATAAATAAATGAGTAAATAAAAATAATATATCTTTGTTTCACTGTGTTTGAACTTTATGTAAATGAATTTATGCAGCAGTTAATCTTTGGTATCTGGCTTCTTCTATCACAGGCTATATTTGTGAGATTCAGTCTTGTTGCCTGTGGCTATAGTTCATTCACTTTGTTATGGAGACTTTAATTATATAAATGTCTGCAACATATTTATCCATTTTACTGCTGATGAACGTTCAGTTTGTTTCCAGGCTTTGGTTATAATGATACTGCTATGAACATTCTTGTATGTGTCTCTTGGTACACATATGCACAGTTTTCCAAAATGGTTGTACCAGTTTATCTGCTCCCACTGAGGATATGTTACAGTCCCACTGCCCCATGCTCTCACAGACATTGTGCTTGCCAGTGTTTTTTAATATAGACTCATGGTGGATGTGTCGTGGTGTCTCCCTTGCATTTCCCTGCCAATTAATGAAGGTGAGAACTCTTATGCATATTAGCCAGTTAGCTATCGTTTTTAAAGTAGTACCTATTAGCATTAGCGAACATTTTTCTCTGGGTTGCCTGATTTATTTTTCTTATTGCTCTGTGGACCTAATATTTATATATTCTAGATCAAACTCCTTATCAATTATATGTATTATAGGTGTCTTCTGTCTTACTTGCCTTTTCACTTTCTTAATGTTATAATTTGATGGAAAATTTTGTTTTACTGTAGTAAATTTTATTCTTTTCCTTTATGGTTGGTGCTTTTCATGTCAGTTTAAGAACTCTCTCCATTCTCCCGAGGACATAAAGATATTTTCTTGTGCAGTCTTCTACATCTTTCACATTTAGAGCCATCATCCACTCGAATAGATTTTTGTACGTTGTTTTGGTCCGTCTTGTGAAAGGTCATGTTCAAGCTTGTTTATGTCTCATATGGATGCACAATTGTCCTGAGGGCACGCACAGTCTTTGTGAAAGACTGCCCTCCTCACTCTACACTATCACTTGTGCCCTAAGTCAAGTGTCTATATACTTATAGCTCTTTTCTGGGATTGCTGTTCTGTTCCATAGGTCTATTGATCTATCCTGTGTCAATACCCATGTCTTGACTACAGTAGCTTTATAACAAGTCTTGTACCAGATAAAAGGAAGTCTTCCCACCTTGTTTTTCTTCATGAGTGAGTTTTGGAAAGTTCTCAGTCATTACCTCTTTGTTTCTGCCCTTAATCTCACTCTCCAAATATACAGATGGTAGATCTCACCATAGCCTCTATATTTCTGTATCAACCAGGATAGACTAGGATGTTGATATGGTTTGGATCTGTGTCCCCACCCAAATCTCATGTCGAATTGTAATCCTCAGTGTTGGAGGAGGGGCCTGGGGGGAGGTGATTGGATCATGGAGGCTGATTTCCCTATGGTCTTCTCATGATAGTGAGTTCTCATGAGATCCGGTTGTTGAGAAGTGTGTAGCGCCTCCCCCTGCTCTCTCTTCCTCCTTCTCTAGTCATGTAAAATGTGCCTGCTTCCTCTTGGCCTTCTGCCATGAATGTAAGTTTCCTGAGGTCTCCCTAGCCACACTTCCTGTTCAGCCTGCAGAACCATGAGTCAATTAAACCTCTTTTCTTTATAAATTACCCAGTCTCAGGTAGTTCTTTTTTGGCCATGTGAGAATGGACTAATACAGATGTGCTGTGGAATATGCAGTCTCCAAATCTCAATGGCATAAAACAAAATGAGTTTATTTTTTACTTATGCTACATGTTCATTGAGGGTTAACAGGGGCTTCTGCTAATTGTAGTCTTTCAGGGACCTAGGCTGACAGAGCAACCACCATCTTGAATATTGCTGGTCAGTATACCAGAGGGAAAGAGCTGAGGAGGGTCTAGCACAAACACTTCTACTTATAGCTCATTGGTCAGATCTAGTCATTTGGCTCCACCGAAACCACAAATTGGTCAGGAAGTTTAATCCTATCCTAGGTCTAGAAGGTGGAGGGATGGACATGTTTGATGATCAGCACTAATAACTACCACAGTTTTTTACCCTTTTCTATATTTTCCATCCTTTTGTTTGAGTTTATTCTGGATATTTTCTTGTGTCATGTCTTTCAGTTTACTGATTCTCTCTTCAGCTGCATCTAGCTAGTTATTAAATCCATGCACTTTGTTCTTAATTTTGGTTATTTTAATTTTCATGTCTAAAATTTTATTTGATTCCAGCTCTCTGCTAAAATTCTCAATGTAGTCTCTCTCTTTGAGCACAGTAAATATAGCTGTTTGAAAATCTGTAGCTAACTCTAATATTGTGATCCCTCATGGAGCTATTTCTATCATCTGTAGTTTCTGCAGATTTTTGTTTATATTGTCTTGTATTTTCCTGTGCCTTTTTATTGTATCTTTTTTTTTTTTTTTTGAGACAGAGTCTTCCTCTGTCACCCGGGCTGTAGTGCAGTGGCATGATCTCAGCTCACTGCAACCTCTGCCTCTCAGGTTCAAGTAATTCTCCTGCCTCAGCCTCCCAATTAACTGGGATTACAGGTACGCACCACCACACCTGGCTAATTTTTGTATTTTTAGTAGAGATGGGGTTTCACCATGTTGGCCAGGCTGGTCTCAAACTCCTGACCTTGTGATCTATCTGCCCACCTTGGCCTTCCAAAGTGCTGGGATCACAGGCGTGAGCTACCACACCTGGCCAAATTTTTTTTATTTGTTTATAGAGACCAGATTTTGCCATGTTGCCCAGGCTAGTCTTGAACTTCTGGGCTCAAGCAGTCTGCATGCCTCGGCCTCCCAAAGTGCTGGGACTACAGGCATGAGTCACCTTGCCTGGCCATGTCATATGTTTTATTGGGAAGAATAATTTGAAGCCTAGAAAGGTATTTTTCACTCTTTTTTCACTGAGGATTTAGCTTTTGCCATGTATTGGGGGCACCAAAAGTCTGGAGTCACTTCACCAACTTCAGGGATTAAGAGGATTTGAAGCTAAGCTTAAGTCAACCTTACTCTGAGGTTATTGTCCTTAGGATCCCAAAGTGAGGATTAAATGTGCATATTCATAAATTCCTTCACTCACCCACCCACATGTTTATATTTGCAAATTTATATTTACAAATATAGACAGAGTCCTTGATAAATGATTGTGCAGAGGAATGTCCATAAATGAATATGTCTCTATAGTCATCTCTCCTATTAGGCATTTATCTGTCCAAACAATCAGGTGTATGCTAATCTATGAATTAACTAATCCGTTCATTATTAGCCCAGCCACTGGACCAACTGACAGAAGACCTGAGCTGGGCACTGTTCTGGGTACTTAGGGCACATCCTTGAACAAAACAAAGTCCCTTCTGTCACAACTCATAGTGCAGTGGAGATACCAGGCGACCAGGGCAGGCAGGGCTGGGCTGGAATTTTAAGAAAGGTGGTCAAGGTGGGCTTTGCTGAGAAGGTGACGTACAAGGGAAAACCTGGAGGGGAGGGAATGAGGGCTGTGAACGTCTGAGGAGCTTCCACACAGGAAGACTGGCCAGTGTAAGATCCTGAGGGACAAGGAAGGAGCCCCTCTGGCTGCCGGGGAATGAGGCACAGAGGCTGGAGGATTTGGGGCTGACTGAGGAAGACAGGGCCAGGAGAGGGCATAGCACGCAGTGAGCTTTATTCCGGCCGCATTTGGACAGGTTTTCACAGGGGGCTTGGCACCCAGGGGAAACTGCTCAGAAGCAGGACGGGGCACCAGAGAGTTCCAGAAGGCCGCCCAGCCTGAAGGTTTTTGTAGCCCCAGGGTTTGTCTCACCCACCACTGGCAGATGCGGGTTCAGTTTTGTAGGGTATGCAAAGAAGCAGGGTCTAAATGTCTACAAATATGCATATTTGGGCTCTATTTAAAGCAAACGTCTGTGTAAAATTTTGATTTTGGCCCTGGTGGGCTTTGAACTTTTGGTCCTAGCTACTGGGAAGCAGACAGCACAGGGCCAGTCCTCAGGCTATTGTCAGCCTGTGGATCCATCAGGTGGCCGTGGAGGTGAGCTTACCACGTGTCTGCATGTCCCTGGCCCCCCGCAGACCTGCAGGCCCCCTATACTGCCCCTTCTCTCCATCTCTGCTCCCTGCATCTGTAGACAAATGCTTAAGTCAGCACCGGCTCGGCCAGGATGGTGGTTACCCGAGGCCACGCCGCGCCACCGCTTCTCTTGCTCTCGTCTGCTCTGTCCCCCACCCTCCCACACTTCTGTGAGTTCTTCCCGGTTCTGCCCACATTCAGTCTCCCTGGCTGCACTTGTCTGCGGCCAGTCTCCCTGGAAGAGCTACAGGGAACTCATCCTTCCCCACTCCTTTCCCCTCATCCTGGCTTTCCCCTCATCCCCTCATCCACGCCATGAACCCCTTGCTCTGTGGGAACGCCGGCCGCTCACCTGCACACCCCTAATGCAGTGCCCTCTGCCTGCTTCCGTGGCCCGTGTCTGTCCACCTCCACCTGGTCCCGTTGCCAGGCCTGCCACACCCTCTCGGTCCGTTCTTGGTTGTGGCACCCACCTTCAGCCACCTGCTCTCCTTCTCCCAGGCCTCTGCTCTCCAGCCAGCAGCTCCTCGGGCCTCAACTGTTTCCCAGGCCTGATTCCGAGTACAAGAGTCTCCCTGCCCCACCTGGCCCTTCTCAGCCACTGCCTTGCCTCCTTCCGCTGTCATCCAGCTGGTAGGGAGCTGGCCACACTAGACAGCAGGTCCTGGTCACCCTGCCTTCCCGGAGCAGGATGGGGCAAGTGGCATTCACACACGGAAACACCCAGGCACAGGTTCCTGGTCAAGGGTGACGCTGGGACTGGCCCGCCACCAGGCGCATGTGGACCTGCTCTGAGCTCCTGCTCTTCCTTCCTCCTCGCTGTGACCCCTCCAAGCATCACCCCTGCTCCACAGACAAGGAGGCCCTGGCACAGGAAGTCAGGGACTCACCCAGGGCAGCTGGGCTTTGAACTCGGCTCTCTGCACCCACTCCTTGCTCCTAGAGTGCTGGGGACTCAGGAGGGTGAGAGGCAGCGGCAGTTGCAAGGGGTGTGTCCTGCAGGCAGAGATCTGCGGGAGACCACAGAGGAGGGCGCTCCAGGGTGCCTGTCCTGCGGGCCAGCCTCCTACTCAGAAAGCAGCAGTGGCAGCTGAGGCCTCAGGCGTGTACTTGAGTCTGGCAGAGGGAGGAAGCCTGGGCCAGGTCCTGGGGGAGTGAAGGGGAAGGAAGCCCTTGGAAGCCCAGCCACAGGAGCAGGTTCCTGCTTGGACTTGGTCAGGAAGTCCAGGAGAATTCCGGGTGGTCTGGGCTTTGGGGACAGCAGCACCACAGTGGCTCATGCTTTGGGGCCCACCACGCACCAGCTGTGAGCACTGAGGCCTTTCTCCCCAGTGGGAGAGCAGCCGTTCCTCTCTAGGCTGAGAAGACTCAGAACAAGCACCGAGTGCCCGACAAATGTCGTCTGTTACTAGGTGGCCTCGCTGGACACAGTGGCGAGCGTGCTGCGCTCGTGGGACCTGAGCCTCACGGAAGCCATGCTCCAGAACATGGAGGCAGAGCAGCAGCGCCGGGCCCAGGAGGCCCAGAGGCACGAGGAGGCCGAGGCCACGCGGTGTGGCAGGCAGGAGGGGTGTGGGAGGTGCTGGCGAGGGGTGCTGGCGAGGGGTGCTGGCGGGGGTGCTGGCAGGGAGCGTGGGCAGGGGGTGCTGGTGGGGGTGCTGGCGGGAGCCTCTGCCCCAGCTCATTCCCGCTCCCTAGCACGACCCTCAAGGTCCAACAGCTGGCCAGGGAGCAGCAGCGGTGTCACAAGGAGGTAGTGTGTCCTCAGGGAGGAGCCAGGAAAGAAGGGAGAGCCGGGTGGGGAGGAGGGGGAGCCGAGGGAGGGCCAGGAAGCGAGGGGAAGAGCTAGGAGGGGAGGTGTCCTCAGGCCCCTGGGCCAGGAGTGACCTGGTCGGAGAGCACGGGCCAGCCTTGCCAGGGCCAGCCTTGCCAGGGCCTGCCCGTACACCCACCCAGTTGCAACAGGCGTACTGTGAGCTGAGCCGGAGGATCGCAGAGCACGACCAGTGTGAGTGGAGGTGCATGGACAAGACCAAGCTCACGCTGCAGGTGGGAGCCCGTGGTGGACTTGCTGCGCCCCTGCGCCCTCACCCCCCTCCTTGTTCAACACCAGCCCAGGCCCTCCTCCCCCACAGGCCTGGAGTTTTTCCCTCTCAAACATGGGGAGTCACCAGTCGACAGTGGCCTCCTTGAGGTGGGGTGGGGAGGAGGCTCGGGCAGGTACCTTCTCCAGCCAGAGCGTGGGGCAGGGCAAGCGACGGTCAGTGTGGCCCCCTTCTCCAGGCCATCAAGGATGCAGAGGCCCAGGTGGACAGGCTGCGGCAGGAGGCCCAGAAGGCCGAGGAGGCGCTGGCTATGGCCAGGCTGGAGCTGCGGGAGCAGACGCAGGAGGGTGGGCCTGGCATGGGGCACTGGCAGGGGCTGGGAGATACGGCCCAGGCCGGGGTCCGGCATTGGGCTTGCCTGTCAGCTGCACTCTGCTACCCCGACAGGGGAGGAAGAGGCGCCCGGGCTGAAGTGCCAGGTCACCGAGCTGCATGACGTGCTGATGAAAGATGTGGGCGGCCGCATCCGCGCCGACGGCCGGTCAGTGCTCCGGGCCAGATGTGGGCGATTTGGGGTTTGGACAGACAGCAGTGACTTGATGGGTGTCCCCAGGTGGCCTCTTGTCATTGACCCTTCGGGCCAGGCGGCCACCTTCCTGCGCTACCAGGACACCAACTACGTGGACACAGTGAACCCGGAGCACCTGAAGCCGGAGAGGCTGCGGCTGGCTCTGCTGGGGGCTCTGCGGTGAGGCGGGCAGGGTGTCGGGGACACCCCACCCCACCCCCAGCCCCACCCCGGCCTCACCAGCCTCATGGGCAGGTATGGGAAGCCGCTGGTGTTCGACCTGCGTGAGGTAGACCTGTTCCCGGCCGTGCAGCGGCAGCTGGAGGCGGTGCAGCCCGGCCTGGCACAGGCACTGCTGAGCCGCGGCCTGCTGGAGGAGGAGAGGTACCTGTCGCTGCTGCGGCCCACGGATGGGCCAGAGTACAGCCCCACACAGTTCCAGGAGCAGCGCCTGGAGCGCTTCCGCCTCTTTTTCGTCACCAAGGTCCAGTGGCCGCCAGCCGAGCAGCAGCAGGTGCTGCTCCCGGTGCGTGTGCAGCTGCCGGGCACAGGCCTCTAGTGCTAGCCCCAATAAAGCGTGTGCCCCGGGGTGCGGTGCGGCATCTGTGTTGTGTGCATGAGGGGCAGCGGCAGCGTGAGAGTCCAGGGCCCTGGCAGTCCCGAGCCCCGGCTGGCAGACCGGGCACTTGGCAGGCACTTGGGGGAGGCCCTGCTGGGGATGGGCAGCCAGCCCGGCCCAACCTGTGCGCAGTAAGGCGCAACAGGAGACGTGGGAGGGAGGGGTGGGTGCAGCCCTCGGAACTCAGCCTGGCCTCGGAGGGCAGCAAGGGTCTGTGCTAGTGGGTGGGGGGTGGACAGGCAGACGGGAGGTAAAATGTAGTCAACTTTATTCTCCTTAAACCACAAAATAGAGTCTTTGGTTGTACAAACATCACTAGTTACAGTCTCGCCGAGGTCTCGGCTGGGGTGGGGCAGTTAGTCAGAGGCCAGAATTCCTGCAGGGTCTCTTTAAAATGCTAACACCCAGGTTAAAAGACTTGGGGCACGGGTGGTGCTGGAGCTGGCAAGGCCCCCACCCCAAGTCTGGGGGAGGCGCCTGCTCCTCTAGGAGGGCACAGGGCCCAGGCCACGGCGCCCAGGCCTTACGGGGCGACGGCTGCTGCAGAGCGCCACATCTTCAGGGCCCACAGCGCCAGGTGCGGGCCTGCCCAGAAGCACCAGAGCCACTTCTCCATCCTCCTCCTGCGGGCCTGGCGGGCAGGGACAGGCGGGCAGTGAGCTGAGGGCAGCTGGGCTCCTGGGAGTTCACCCCAGCCCGGCCCCAACTCACCAGGGCTGGGAGATGGTTCCAGGGACCTCAACTCCTCAGCAAAGTCCGGTGACTGTGACGGGGAGAGTGTTGATCAGGCCGGTGCCAGCCCTGCCCCAAACCACCCACATGGATGTGTGGGCTCCCAGCCCTGAGGCCCACAGAGCCCGGCTGAAGGGGGGAGGGGGATGGAGAAGCAGGGCCACGGCAGAACGCGGGGAGGCCCTGCGGGAGCGGATGGAGGCGGTGGCAGGCACGGACGGGGTGGCAGGCATGCAGAGGCCTGGAGGCCAGGTACCTGGATGCCATAGACAGGTCTGGAAGAAGGCAGGGCGGCAAAGGCCCTGTAGTCAAACTTCTTTCCAGACAAGGGCTTGAAAGGGCAGCGTGAGGGGAGAGGCAGAGAGGGAGAGG
>NC_045440.1:147157401-147167540 GCF_002776525.5 Piliocolobus tephrosceles
GGGGGGGGGGGGGGCAGGCCAGACCCCCCCATGCCTCGGGGGTGAAGGGAGGGCATAGCCACCGGCTCCTCACCAGGCGTCCCGGGGAGGTGCTGGTCTGGGGGCCGAGGTCTAGGGGGACAAGAAGCGGGCGTTGGAAGCAGCCCAAGCAGCAGGCTGCCCCCCCCACCTGCCCTTACCCACGGACCTTCCAAAGGGGTGGGCGATGGGGTGGGCGCAGGGGAAGGGGCCTCGGCCAGTCGCTCCAGGGGCCCCCGCGTGCCCCGGCCCTCCTGGGACCTGCTGAGGACCATCTGTGCTCGGAGAGCGTCCTGTTCCAGCGACTTCATCCTGCAGAGAACAGCGGGCGGGGTTGACTCGGGGCAGGAGCAGGGCAAGGCGGCAGGGCGGGGTGGGGACCCCAGGCAGGGGCTTACCTGGCTGCCCTCCACAGCGCACGCTTCTCAGCCTCCAGGGCCCGGCGTTCGGCAGGGGACAGGGCACGCTCGGGCGCTGGTGGCTCCGGACTCTGCACGCGCAGCCGTTCCTGGTGGCGCCGCTCAGCTTTGGCCGTCCTCACCGGGGCGCCGCCTCCCAGGGGTGGGGGGGACGCTGGGCTCTGCCTGGGGAAGGGACAGAACGTGCTGTGTGTGTGGAGGGCACGCTGGGTGAGTCGGGGGCGTCTGGTGGGCAGGTGCTCACCTTGAGGAGGGGCTCGGGCCGGCCCAGGGTGGCTCCTCATCCTCCTGCTCCTCCTCGCCCAGCGCCTCCCCGTCCAGGGCGAGCCTCGCTTCGGCCCCAGCCTCTGCCACGTCCCGCAGCATCTGCGCTCTCTTCTGCTGTAGTTTCCTGGCTGCCAGAGGGCAGGGTGGGTCAGGCCGGGCCAGCCTAGACCCAGCCCCCACCCCACTTCCATGCCCCTCACCTTCCTCCTCCTGCATCTTCCGCAGGTCGTCAGCACCCACCAGGGACACACGCTTAGGAGGGCCCTCAGCCTGGGGCACGCGCACCTCCAGCTCAAAGTACTTCTGCCGCTCCCGGAAGGACAGTTGCTCCGGGGAGGCTGCAGGTCCAGGCGTGGGGGGCTGGGGGGAGCGGACCTTGAGGTTTGGCTGGCATTCCTCCGGGACACGGGGGCCCCTGAGCACCCACCCCAACCACGCGCAGCAGGGATGGGTGCTGCTCCCACACACCTGGGCGAGGGCGTCCTCAGGAGGGTGAGAAGTGGGCACGGCCGCGAAGGCCCTGTAGGCCTGCTTCACATTGGCGGGCAGCTCGTCCGGGGAAGGCGGGGAAGGCGGCTGGGGGGTGGGGCTCCTGTGAGCTACGCTGGGGCAGCTGTCAGGGCTGCAGCTGTGCTCAACTCGCCACCGGCTGTCCCCACTGCCTGCCTTTGATCCCCACCCACCATCCTGCTGGGGAAGGAGGCTCTGCCACCCCACCCATGGGACAGAGCACTCACGGAGTGGGGACAACCTCTGCCCCTGAGGGCTGGGGACCCCCTTGGCCACGCCTGAGCCAATGACTGGATCACCCCTGGTTTTGTCTAAAAAAGGCAGGTGGCAGTGGTGGGGGCAGAGAGCAGGATCAGGGGTTCAAGGCAAGGAATGGGGGTAGAGAAGGGGGAGGAGAGAGAGAGAAAGACCTGGGTGGGGCTGACATCTTGCCTGTGAGGGGCTGAGCTGGGTCTCATGGGTGCTGCCACCTCCACCCTCACGTGGCAGTGTGTTGGGGAAGTGCCAATAGTGGGGGGGGGGGCAAGGACTCCCAGACAAAAGGCAGGCAGGGGTGCGGCAGGTGGGCCCTGGGAGGCATTGGGCCCAAGACACTGACCAGGGTCTCAGGAGCTTAAGCCCCTCCAAGAACAGCACGCTCAGGCCCCCCACCCCATTGCCAGGCAGTTCTGGCCAGGAAAGTGTCCCCGGCTGTCCTCACACAGGAGGCCCCATGGTAGCAGAGGGAAGACCAGAGTCAATGGCATCCCGCACCAGCCCCGACCCCGTCCTTGGAAGAGGGGCCCCGTGCACAGCAGCCATCTGCTCTGCCCTCCACCCGCCATGGGGTGCGCCCGTTAACTTGGGGACACTCACCTGCTGGCCACTAGGGGAGCAGGGGGCTTCGGCCATCTTCGCTCCAGCTGCTCCAGACGGTACCTGGAAGTAGGCAGTGGGTGGGGTGAGGCTGGGCAGGGCTGTGGCCCCGGAGCAGGAGGGACTGTGGGGCCTGGAAGGCACAGAAGTTCTTCAGTTCCCCAACCTGACTATAGCCCAGGCGACGCCCCAGACACTCAGTCAGCAAGGAGGGGCTTGTCCCCGTCCCCACAGGATGCGGGGGCCTGGGCTGGGCAGCTGCTGTCTCCACGGCAGTGTGCTGGCTGGAGCTTTGCAGGAGAGATGGGAGGAGACAGGACAGCCGGAGGAGAGGGCAGGGAGGGCTCAGGGGAGGGGCCGGGGACAGAGATGCCGGTGGGGAGCCCCTACTTGCGGTGTGAGGCCCTCAGGGTTCAAGTGGCACCCTGACCGCTGCCCCCATGGCTGTGCTGTTGTTCATGAGGATGAAGGGCCTCCTGGGAGCCTCCCTCTCAGCGTAGTCCATGTCCAGAGGAGGCAGGGTCGGGTCCCAAGAGCCCCTGCCTGGCCCCTCACTACCACTCCACCGCTTGGGCAAGGGTCTGGCGGAGCCCATCCCTCAGTCACTCACATTCGGTGGGGCTGGCGGGGCACACCCTCTGGGAGGGTTATTTGTATATTTAAGGGGAGAGAAGGGCCTGCATATCCTCCTGCCTGTCCCCAGCACCTGCCCCTCCAGCTGCTCCAGCCCGTCCTCCCCTTGGTGCCATGTGCCTGCCCAATCCCCCAGGAGCCTCCGCCTCCAGCCAGCAGGTGAGGCGCTCACACTGCCACCCCGGCCTGCTCGGTGAGTACAGGAGGCGCCTCGGCCTATGTCACCCATCCGCAGCTCAGGGTGTGGGCGGGGCAGCACCAACATGGCTTGGGTCAAGAATGAGGGTGACATGCACATGACAGGCTGGGGTAGCCTGCAGGTCAGACGTGGCCTCCTCCCATCCCAGCCCCCACCCAAAGCTTCCCTCCCCAACGGCCCTGGCATTCGTCCTGCGGTGGCCAATGAACAGGACAACAGGACGGAGGGGGGGGGCACTGCACACTGGGCACTGACCCTCTGCACGCCACCAGCGCTGGGCACGGCAGCCAGGGCACGGTAGTCCAGCTTCAGGGGCTGCAGACCCCGACCCTGGGGGCAGAGTGGACACAGCACTAGCAGGAGCAGCTCCACGGCGGCACCCGGCCAGCACAGGGCATGAGAGGGGGTCCTGGGGGTTACTACCCCGCACCCCACAGGCAATGTGCACCCCACTCCAGTGCCCTGATGGGAGGAGGAGGGACAACCACACTCACCGTGGCTTCTGTGGCCTCGGGCCCCCAGCGCAGGGTCTGTCCAGGCGGCTCCTTCTCCTGTGAGCAGAGCAGACCTGTCAGGCACCACCGGCCTCGGGCTCCCTGGCCCGGGGGCTGCCAGCTGCAGGCACCTCTGACCTTGCCTGGGCCCTCGGGGCTTAGCTCCCGATCGATGGAAGAGATGCTCTCCAGGCTGTTCCGGTGGCTGACGCCTGCCGCAAAGGGGTTGGCAATGACACCTGGGGACACCTGAGAAGAGGGTGTGGGCTGAGAAGTGGGGACTGCAGCCCGGGGTCCCACCTCTGGGGCAGGATGGGGCCCCAGCCCAGAATAGCCAGCAACAGTGAACACAGGAGCTGCATCCCTCGGCGGGGCTGACCGCATGGCTGGGATAGCCTCGGAGGGCATTCCACTGGACCCCCCAGGATGCTGCGGTACTGTCCCCGGTCCGTCCCCATCACAGCTCACAGGGCTGCCGTGGACGTGGCCATGTCTGCACTAGGCGAGATTGTGAAGTAGCATGATGCCTGCCACTTTGCTGACTACGTAAAGTCACCCCCAGGAAGAACTGACAGCCACCAAGATGGGGGAAGGAGGGGCGTGAGTAGTGGATGCTGGCACTGATGGCACAGTGGCCCCCTCAGGTGGCAAGGCTGGCTCCAGACCCCAGCATGAGTGCTGGGCAGGGATTCTGGAACAAAGGACACCACGCAGGAGGCCTGGCCAGCTCTGCACTCTACAGAGCTCAATGACCTTCCCAAGCCAGTGACTGGCAGGGTGGAGGGAGAGTCTAGAAAGGAAAGGCGCCCAGGAAGCTCAGGCAGGGCAGAAGAGGGCCAAGGAGACAGGACCAGGACAGGCAGGGGCTTCTGGCTGGACACAAGATGTACTTGGATCCTGAGCCTGGGTGAACACGGGCAGATGGAACCATGGGAAGAGCTCGCTTCCAAGCCCACAGCGGGCAATGGGACGGCTTCAAGCCCCCACCACCAGCAGCAGCCAGAAGAGGCCGAGGAGGCAGCAGAGTGGAGACGGGCACTGTTCATCACCCTCATCACGGACGGGGTCCCTGCGAAATCAAGGCGCTCTCAGTGTGGCCTGAGGGACAAACCCAGCCCTATGCTGTTGCTGGTTAAAAACACAAGTGAAATGGTAAGTAAGGGGAAGGCAAAGAGATGGCGGGCAGACACACGGGAGGCACAGAGAGGGGTTGCTCAGGCCAGGGGAGACAGGATGTGAGGTCACAGCTGTCAAGCAGGCAGAGGGATGCTGTCACCACAGAAAAGGCTATTTACAACGATGACACAATCATCATCAACTGTAAGCACTCAACAAGGAAGCAGCTAAACACAGAAAGCAAAGACTAGTAGAAACAGGAGAGCGTCGTAAAAGCACGGTTATACGGGGAGACTTAACTATGTCTTCCGGGTTCTCACAGAACTAGGGGGACAAGCAACAAACAAGGTGCCTGTCTTCTCAGTTTCTGAAATAACTTAAGTCGAAAAGCCACTGGACAGGCCTGAGAGAGGCAGGGGGCCTGGCAGAGTGGGAAGCAAGGTCGTAGGCAGCCTGGCCTCTCTCGTCAGAGAGCTGCTCAAACACAGAAAAGGCAGACCAGGGTGCTGACTCTGACAGCCACGGTGAGCGCATCCTCTTCTCTCATTCCAGGAACAACCTCGGGGATGACTGGCATGTCCCCTCACCCCCTAGCTCTGGCCCCCGGGAGGTCCTGAGACGATGCCCCAAGAACGCTAGGTCCAGGGCCAGAGTGCAGCTTCTAAGTGTCACCCTCCGCTAAAAGGATCCAGCGCTCCTGAGAGAAATGGCCGACTCCAGGGCGGGGCAGGGCAAGGAGAGAAGCCCAGCACATCCTGGAGGCTGGAGGCAGAAGGTGAGCAGGTGCGGAGACGGGGGAGGTCGTATCAGAATGACTCAGGTCCTCAGGCCCCTTCTGGGGGCCGAGTCTGGGACAATTTGAGCATCAAAATAAATTACGATGGGAAAAGACTGTCGCCCATGAAATAAAATGGAAGCTCACTTGTTAATGAAATGGGCTCCCTTGTGAGCCCACGCGAACAGGTAAGCAGACACACGTAAACTGGGAGAATGGGAAAGCTCGGTGGCAGGCAGCTGCCTGATGAGTGTGGGAGTGGTGGGTGGGTTAGGACTGTCGCCAACCACCTCGGGGCCTGCTCAGAACCATCAAGGTGCTGAGGCTCACAGGCGAAGCTGGATGAGAAACAGCCTGTTAAGTGCTCTGAAAGTACCTCCCACACTTGCTGATTTCAAGGGACAGGAGTAACTGCAGGGGGAAACCCGGCTGACCTCGCGGTTCAGAGCATCAGCAGTGAGCCCTGGTGGGAGGCACAGAGACACATGGTAGCTCTGGGATAATCCCGGCCAAGATGCACACGCTGAAACCTGTGAGGGCATCAGACCCAGTGTGGGGGCAATCACCGCCGGAAGCAGGGAGAGCCTATGCCCACCAGAAGCGTCAAGGTCAGAGGAATCAGCAGAGACAGGCACACTCCACCTGAAGGAGACTAGAGGGAGGCTCCCGCAATGGAGCACGTCCCGCGCAGTGGCTGAGCCATGAATAGGGCTAAATGGAGACTAGAGAGAGGCTCCTGCAACGGAGCGCATCCCGCGCAGTGGCTGAGTCATGAATAGGGCTGTGTCACAGGTTCTTTGTCCTGTTTTTGCAACTTTTCTCTAAGTTTAAAATTCATAGCCGGGCGCGGTGGCTCAAGCCTGTAATCCCAGCACTTTGGGAGGCTGAGACGGGCGGATCACGAGGTCAGGAGATCGAGACCATCCTGGCCTACACGGTGAAACCCCGTCTCTACTAAAAAATACAAAAAACTAGCCGGGCGAGATGGCAGGTGTCTGTAGTCCCAGCTACTCGGGAGGCTGAGGCAGGAGAATGGCGTAAACCTGGGAGGCAGAGCTTGCAGTGAGCCGAGATTGCGCCACTGCACTCCAGCCTGGGCGACAGGGCGAGACTCCGTCTCGTAAAAAAAAAAAAAAAAAAAAAAATTCATTTATGTATGTGCTTGTATTTTTCAGAAAGAAATGGCAGAATAAACCAAAATGAATAAAGATGGTGGCCTCGGAACAGAGAGATGGAGGCTGGTCTTCTGAAGTGACTCTATATAATTTCAGCTTTGGAACCATATGAAGATTTACACAATTAAGAAACAGATTTTTTGTGGTGGCAGAAGCCTGTAATCCCAGCTACTTGGGAGGCTGAGGCAGGAGAACTGCTTGAACCCGGGAGGTGGAGGTTGCAATGCGCCGAAGATCATGCCACTGCACTCCAGCCTGGGCAACAGAGTGAGACTGTCTCAAAAAAAAAAAAAAAAAAAAAAAAAAGATTTTTAAAAAGTCACCCTAAAAGCTGAAATGAATCAGCCCAACTGTGTATCAAGTTGGTAGCAAAACCACAGAATGATCTCAAGTGGCTGAGAACACAGGATGCGGACTGCACGTACCAGCAGGGTGAACCGTCAGGAAGCAGCCACCAGGAACTCAGCCCCTCTCCACACTCCTGCTCTCTGTCGTACCACTGGTGGTGCTGCTTTTGTTTTTTAGAGTCTGTCTTGCCCAGGCTGGACTCAAATTCCTGGGCTCAAGTGATCCTCCTGTTTCAGCCTCCTGAGTAGCTGGGACTACAGGCACATGCCACCACACTCAGCTAATTTTGAAATTAAGGAAAGATTTCATGAGAAAAAGTAGAAAATCACAAAAGTTGGTAAAAACCCTGTAATCTTAAATGAGTTAAACATAACAGTACAAACTCATGATTTTTTCTCTTTCTAAAAACATCCACCTCTCAGTCTCCATCTGCTGCAGAGGCCACAGGCAGTGCCTGAGTCCTGAGCACACCCGGCCCACGGCTAGGAGCTCTACACCCGGCTCCTGCCAAGAGGGGCCAGGTCCCACACAAAAATGGTGGAATCCAGGGCTGGGGCAGGCGATACAAAGAATGCCTTGTCGAAGCAGCTGAGGAATGACAGGGTCATGCCACAGGGATGCAGGGCCTCGTTGCCTGTTCAAGGGACATCAAGGGAACGCTATGTTGAAACCCATCAGGAAAACAGACGCATGCGTTCACGAAAACCCTAAAAACAGAAAGACACCCCGGGAACCACCTTTGGAAGATTCCAGGGCCCCAGCCTGTGATTCTAAAAACTGACAAAGGGAAGAACCAAGCATTTGATCTTCCTGGGTCTTTCCTGCAGGAGCTCACGTCAGGACAGAAACAGAGCTGGTGATCTCTTCTCTGTGGACAGATCTACAGAAACGGTAAAAGCCGGAGATGCAGTGGGAAAGACTGAAGGGTTCTTCCTGAGGGCGGAAATCAAGGAAACGCCAGAAGGGCAGTCTCTTCTGAAGTTTTATGTGTAATGGTGATGATGACGAGGGAGAGGTGGTCCCGACCAGTATTCAGAAGCTGGCTCTGAAAAGGCCATCGACACACAGGACCCTGGTCAGCAAGACCAGGAGGAAGAGGCCACAGACAGCAGGGCCGAGGGGGAGGTGACTGCAAAGGAGGGGCCCAGTGGGAGAGGACTTGCATCCTCATGCCACACACGCAGGGTAGCGGGCAAGTCCCCTCAGACAGCGCACAGCCACCTAGGTCTGCGCAGGGGTCTTGGCGCCAACCATGGCGAGGCAGGTCTTTACTGAATCAATCCTCTCGACCCCGAGAAGCAGGCACTGTGGGTGACCCATTGTACAGACGAGGAGACTGAGGAGTAAAGTCAAGCGCCACCCAAGGCCCGACAGCAAGTGAGAGCCAGGCTTAGATGAACTATGCATGACCCCCAAAAATGCACAGTACTAGAATGCAGGAGACTTAAGCTCTGACAAACAAACATGGGCCACTGCTCCAGAGTGCTGGGGACGTGCAGGCACTCCTGAGCCAATGCCAAGATGGGCTTGCACCGTGAGAAGAAAGTTACAGAACCCAACGGGCAAACCGATGCCCGCAGGGCCAGGCAGACACACACAGATGAGTCCAGTGGCCTAAGAAAAATGGGGAAGGGTCACCCATTGAGGACCCCCATGCCCATGCTCTGGAGTCGGAAACAGAAGGTCCTGTGGGAGCGCAGGCCTGGCCGCGCCACGTCTGCCGAGCTTTTTGTGGGAAGCCAAGAAGCTAGACATGGCGTGGACTCCTGATGTGTGAAACCCGCTCCTCTCTCTCAAGCCCCAAGCCTGCTGATGAAACCTCCATGGGCCGAACAAACCCTACTTAGCAGATAAGAGGACTTCAGAAAACTCAACACCCGCTTCAGATAACAATTCTTACAGGTTATAAATAGAAACAGTAACCCCCCCCCCCGCCCCAATCAATTTAAAAACTGTTTTAAGAGTCTACAGCAAACATCACACTACAAGATCAAAGTCCCCTAGAGCAAGCCGCTCCTCCACAGGACCAGGGGCTCTGCAGAGGGGAAGCAGGAGAGGCCCGAGGTGGGAAGGGTGACCAGGCTTCTGCCACGAGGTGAAGCCGACTTACAAATCCAGGTGAGGATTTATGAGAATTACCAGAAAGCAAGAGCCAGCTGGGGACACCCTAGAGAAAAACTCAACATGAAGGTCACCCCAAGGCTGGCGCGGGGCTCATGCCTGGAACCCCAGCACTTTGGGAGGTCAGGGAGGCAGGTCACTGGAGCCCAGGAGTTCAAGACCAGCCTAGGTAACATGGCAAAAGCCCATCTCTACAGAAAACGATGAGCCAGGTGTGGTGGTGCGGCTGTAGTCCCAGCTACTTGGGAAGCTGAGGGGGAAGGATCACTTGAGCCCGGCAGGTTGAGCCTGCAGTGAGCAGCGACCGCGCCACTACTCCAGCCTGGGCGACAGAGTGAGGCCCTTTCTCAAAATGTGTATCTACATACATGCACGTGAATCCCAGAATTCCAGTCGGCTTTTGCACGGAACTTGGCAAGTTCATTTGTAAGAGAAAACACGTGACCATAGAAACTTTTCAAGACAAGAAAAAGGAATGGGTGACTTTGCCGATGAGGATTAGGTATGAGACCTGCTACAAAGTGAGGCATGTGAACGTGTGGCCCAGAAGCAGCTCACAACTCCCTGGGACCACGTCCAGAAACAGAGCTTGGAGCCCACAGGAACTGAACACAATGAGGCCACATTTCCCCCAAACCACTGGGGAAGCGACAGACTGACTATTCGATCAATACTGCGGGGACAGCTACGCATCTAGTTACTTGCAAAGCAATTCCAGGGCTGGGCGTGGGGACATGGCTTGAGTACGGGAGGTGGAAGCTGCAGTGAGCTGTGATTGTGCCACCACACTCCAGCCTAGGTGACAAGCGCGACCTCATCAAAGCAATTCCAGGTGGACCACGGAGCTGTATGTTGTTTAAACTTCCAGAAATACTAGAAGAAAACTGGACAATGTTTTTGTAATCTTGCAGTAGGGAAGATCTTCCCAAGGGAAAAACCAGAATCTGGAAGTCATAAAGGAGTCCGAAGACTTAATTTAAAAATTTAGATTTTTGTAACTCAAAAGATGCCATTTTTTAAAGAAAAACATAAGCAAGAACTGGAGAAAAACACACCTGTACCCACAGAACCAAGATGAGTAACCAGGGTGCTGGACGGGAGCCAGGGCAACGACAGAGGGCACGGGCAGTGCGGGAGCGGACGGCGAGCGCCCGGGAAGACAGACGGACGCGGGAAAGAGGCAGTGCTGGGGCGGACGGCGAGCGCCCG
>NC_045440.1:147167550-147200368 GCF_002776525.5 Piliocolobus tephrosceles
GGAAAGAGGCAGTGCTGGGGCGGACGGCGAGCGCCCGGGAAGACGGATGGACGCGGGGAAGAGGCAGCCGTGATGGGGAAGGGGAGCTGGATCGCAGCTCTCAGCCCCACTGCTCGAGGCCCCTGGCCTGCCCAACACAGCAGAAACGGTATCTGCCCCCAACACCAGGGAGGGTGTGGTGGCTCTGTCCGTCGCAGGCCAGAGTGTGAGATCTGAGACCCCTGCCCCTCTGGTGTGTCATGGCAGGCTCGTGCGGGACCCGGCCAGATGCAAGGAAACCTGTGGCCGACAGCAGTGCCGCACGTGGACGCATGCCGGCTGCAGACACAGCGCTAGCCCTGCCTTCTGCATACCTCAGTCTTCCCCAAGGGAGCGTGTGCTCTCTCTTTCTCTAACAAAAACTTCATGAGTAAATGTATCAAATAAAACATGTTTAGACATCCGCTTAAAATAAGTAAATACAAGGCAAGGCCCTTTCTGAGAACCAGATGGTCCAGGGCTTGAGTCCTCAGATAAATCCTTCCCCGGAAACCACCAGGACTCCCTCAAGGACAGGAGGGGAGGTGGGTGAGGGCCGGTCCAGGGCCAGCCCCAAGCCCAGCCCCAAGCTTGCCCCAAGCCCAGCCCCAAGCTCGCCCCAAGCCCGCCCCAAGCCCAGTGTCCAGCTGTGGAGCGAAAACTAGGAAAGCACTTCCCAGCAGGGGGCCCCACACTGGCTGTGGGTCAGGACAAACTCCGTGGCTGTCAGCCGGGCAGAAAGCCACCATCCCAGAGATCCCCTGCAAGACAGAACCAATGTGAGGGGCCACCCCATCCCAGAGGCTGTTATGGAGAGGAAGCCATGTGTGCTGGTGGGGAGAAGTGACAGTCACCGGCCCCCCGTGGACCTGTGTGACCATCAGGGACACCCTTTGGGAGGAGCAGGTGGCCCCTCCAGGTGAAGACATGTGCCCCTGCCCAGGCATCCACCCAGCTTCAGCTGTGGGTGCCGGCCCTCCAGGACCCACCTTCTTGCGGCCCTGCCGCCCACTCGGGTGGGAAGCCAGCCTGCACACCCGGGCACCGGTGAAGAGCCCTTGGACGCTGCTGAGGCCTGCTGCAGACCCCTGGGACGGCATGGGGAAGACCACAGAAGGGAGATGGGAGCGCCCTGAGAGAGGCCAGGCTTTTCCAGGATTCAGGCCGTGCTGGCAGGGAGGACTCCTGGGGCCCCACCTCACATCCCAACTCCCAGTCTGGGCTTCTGCTCTGGAGTCCAGGAAGTGACGGACCAGCAGTGGGGCAGAAGATCTTGGGGAGGGAGCTCTCTGTTGAAGGGTCACCAGAGGGGCTCGCTGGAGTCAGGCATGGCCCAGGGACGGGCTGAGAGGAGAAAGGTGCCACTGGACATAGGAGCGGGGACCCTCAGAGTCCTGAGGAGTCTGCCTGGCTGGTGGGCTCTGGGCAGGGCTCGGAGTCCTCCCTTAGCAGCCTGGTGGGACTCTGCAGGAGTCACCAGTGGCTCCACTTCTTCTTTTAGGACCAGACCACAGTGTGCCCCAAACTCACGCCCCTCCCCCCACCGTGCGCATCCCTCATCCTACATGGACCGGGCCTCCGGACAGCTTGATTAGCCAGAGCTCAGCAGAAAGGAAAGGAGGGCCCTACCCCCAGCTCCCTACCCCTCACGGCTGATGCAGAGCCGCAGAGCACCTCCCAGACCCAGAGGCACAGAGGACCCGTCGCCCGCCCCGAGCGGTGTCAGCGGTTCACAACACCTTGGGCTGGGCCAGAGGGAGGCCTGGCTCCCAGGGCGGGATGGCTGACCTCCAGGGCTGCCGAGGAGCTGGCGTCGAAGCCGTCGCAGACCAGCACGGTGAGCGTGTCACCTACACCACGCAGCAGCTGCACTGCCTCGCCGTGCGTCAGGCCCAGCAGGCTCTGCTGGTTCACCTCCAGCAGCCGCAAACCCACACGCAGCCGACCGTCGCGCCCGGCCGCCCCTGTAGGGCTCACCTGTGGGGAGATGTGGAATGGGAGAGACCTGTTGTGGCGTGGGACCCAGGGCGGGCGGGGGTGGGGCCCAGGGCGGGCGGGGGTGGGGTGGCTCACCTTGGAGATGAAGATGCCCTCGTCCGTAGGGTCGCGGGGGTTGCCGGCGTGGCCCCTGGCACCCCCGCGGATGCTGATGCCCAGCCTCTCCCCGGGCGCCTTCTGGATGCACAGCTCCCGTAGGCCCGGGGGCGCCGGGTCCCTCCGCACCAGCAGCGACAGCTCCAGGCAGGGCCGGAGCAGGGCGCTCACTGCTTCTTGGTGCGTGGCGTCCCGCATGTCTTGCCCGTTCACTGCCAGGATGCGGTCCCCAACCCTGAGGCCGCTGCGAGCGGCCAGGCCCCGCGGGAGCACCTGTCAGGGAGGAGGGTGGCAGCTGGTGGCTGAGGCCGCGCTGACCTGCACTGGGATGGGTACGCCTCTCACAGAACCGCCCGGATGGGCTGCCCTACCTTGGAGATGAATACACCAGGCTCCTGGACACCAAACGGGTGACTGGAATGGTCAGAGCCTCCGACAATGCTAAGCCCCAGAGGGCCCCCAGCTCTTGGCAGACGGATCTCCTGGGGATACGGGACAGGCCTCGGTCAGGACAGGGAAAGGGTGTGGGAGGCTCCCAAGAGTCCATCCTGGTCCGTGGGATGGTGGGTGGGGGCTGC
The DNA here is from genome assembly GCF_002776525.5 of Piliocolobus tephrosceles. NCBI lineage: Eukaryota > Metazoa > Chordata > Mammalia > Primates > Cercopithecidae > Piliocolobus > Piliocolobus tephrosceles. The sequence continues at coordinate 147,170,241 of NC_045440.1, forward strand.
CCTGATGTACCCATGGCGGTTTCTGCGCCACCAGCTGTCCAGGCAGGCACAGCATGAGGACAACACCCTTGCTGACTGTGGCCGTGTGGCTGCCCAGGAGCCTGTGTCAAGGGGACCACACGGAGGAATCTGGCTGTGGGCAGAGCCCCGGCCTCGAGGGGCTGCAGGGGAAAGAGCCCCAGCCTCGAGGGACTGCAGGGAAAGGGCCAGCAGGCCGGCTTCCCACCCGGAGGAGAAGGCAGGGCCGCAAGAGGGCAGGTCCTGGGAGGGCCAGTGCCCACGGCTGAAGCTGGGTGGGTGCCTGGGTGGGGGCTTGTGTCTCACCTCCACTGGGTATGGCCCTTCCAAGGTGGCGGCCAGCAGGCTGGGGGCCAGGCTCGGCAACCCAGGCTCCCCGGCGGTGGCAGTGGTTATGCTGGTGGTGGTGGTGCTGGTGCTGGCGATGGCAACAGCAGCGGTGGGGAGTGAGGAGGAATGTGGCGGAGGACTGGGAGGAAGAGGGCCCCCAGCCTCCCGCTCCAACAGCAGGGCGATGGTGGGGGAGGCAGCAGTCAGCAGGGAGACGGCGTGGTCATGCCTGGCCTCAGTCACGTCCACTCCGTTAATCTGTGGGAGCATGCCCGCATCAGGGAGGCCCAAGGGTAGAATGGGACAGAGGCTGCAGGGCGGGGCAGGGTGCGGCCCTATCCCCACTCACAGAGAGGACGCGGTCGCCAACCTGCAGTGTGCCCGCACGGTGAGCAGCACCGCCCTCGGCAATGCGGGAGATGAAGATGCCCTGCAGGGGAGCGTGAAGGAGGAAGGGCTGCCGGTGAGGCTGGGGTGCGGCTGCCAGCTCTGGAGCAGCCCTCCCTGGCCCTGAGCCCCGGCCTCACCGCATCACCAGCCCGGTATGGCGTGGAGCCTTTCCCGCCAGCAATGCTGAAGCCCAGCCCCCTCTCGCTGCGTGCCAGGCCGGCCACGGGGCGCTGCCGGAGGGGCCCAGGGCTCTCAGCTGGGAGCAGGGGCAGGCGCAGCCCCCCTCCCCGCCGCTCCCGGGGGCTGTAGTCGTCCTCAGGTCGCAGAGGCGTGATGGTGACCGCGTTCTCAGGCTCCACCATGCGCTCCCGCCACACGCGCATCTGCACGGCAGTGCCGGCCCCCCTGAGCGCCTCCACGGCCTCATGGTGCTCGGCACCCTGCAGAGCCACGCCATTCACCTGTGGGCCAGAGGCCACGCGCATGTCAGGACCCAGCGCAGCCACCTACAGCCACACGCTGGGGGCTGCAGACGCTCCCTTCAGCAGTGGGAGACTGAAGCACAGGGCAAGGGGAAAGGCCCTAGGCTCTGACACCCTAGACCTTCACCCACAAGGTTCCTCGTGGGCACCACTGACCCCTGCCCTACCAGGTCCTCAGAAACCTGGTGTGGGCAGCCCAAGGGCCAGGACACAGATTGGCCACGGGAGGCAGGCAGATGCCCCCACGGCCAGGCCACACGTGGCCCTGCTCCTGAATACCTCCTCCCCATCTGAGCAGTCCCACACACACCTGAGATCGCTGGGTTACTGACCCCCACCCCCACCCAACACCCAGGAACAGAAGTTCCCATGCAAAGGTTAGAAGAGCTGAGCAGCCGATGCAGCATCTGAGCCCTGGGCAGACGCCTCCTGGCTGGGCTCCAGGGCCCTCGCCTGTCCTCAGTGTGTCCCTACAAGAAGGGCGCACACCTCTCTAGAGCCCCCTGATGTCCACGCCCAGGCTGGACAGCCAGGTGCCCAGGCGGGGGCTCCAGGGCCCCCATACAGGGTCCAAACCCCACCAGACCTGCCAGCAGCCTGACCCCTCTCGGTCAGCCCAGGAGCGGCCCCTCCTGTGAAGGCCGCTGTGCCGAGTGCAGCTGCTGCCCTGCCCACTGGTAGAAAAACACACCTGTACCCAAGGAACAAAGATGAGCAACCAGGGCGCCAGATGGGAGCCAGGGTGACAATGGAGGCCCAGGCGGCTCCTACTCTCCTGGGTTTACAGGTTCTGTGGCTTCACCCAGAAGTCTCGGTGTCCTGTGCTTGGAACTCTGGGGGAGGCCGGGAGGAGACAGCCAAGTACCCTAATACCAGGGACCGTGTACCTCCAGAGGGCACAGCTGCCACTCGGGGCTGAGAGGTTCCCGACTCACCTCCAGGAGCTTGTCACCCACGCGGACTCCAGCCCGGGCCGCAGGGCCTTCCTCGGACACCCGAGAGATGAATATGCCCTAGGGCACAGACACGAGCTTGGCAGGAGCCAGGGAGAGGGGCCCGTGGTCCTGCCCCTTCCGCAGAAGACCCAGGAGGGGAAGACCCACTCCCAGCAGCCCCTAGCCCTGGCCAGCAGGACTGCGCTCCGGCCACTGTGGGATCCTGAGTGCCAGGGAAGGAGCAGGTCAACCCCAAGAAAGGGCCTGCGGCCCCACACCTGGTACACAGGCACCTGGTGAGAGAAGAGGGGCTGCGAAGGGAGGACAGACCCTGGCACCTTCAGGTTGCCCTTGGACTTTGGGATCCCACGACAGCTGGTGCCCTGGGCCCAGCCTGTGTCCCCGGAGTGTGAGAGTGTTTTCAGGGCAAGGGGCCTGTGTGCCGCTGGTGTGAACTATGGTGGGGACGGGCCGGTGGCGGTGCAAAGGCCCTCCTAGGCAGTACTCACCTCGTCGTCCCCCTTATAGGGTGTGGAGCCCTTGCCGCCCGCAATGCTGATGCCCAGACCCCCAGTCTGCCGCAGGATGGTGAGGGTCAGCTGGAAACAGAACAAACGGGGTGTCCAGGAAGGGCTGCAGTACGGCTGCCTATGCTCTCTGCAGGAGAACCCACCAGTGCGCAGACGCTATTTCTGGCTTTTCCCTGGGCAGCTGAATGGGGCCTCATACCACTCACCAGCCAGGGCCAGCACAGATGCCAGGTGGGGAAGCCCCAAGACCCCAGCAGGAGGGCACTGCTCTGCGGAGTGTGGTGGGCTGGGGTTTGCCCACCTCTGGGTGATGGAGGCCCGAGGCCCCCCTGCCACCCTCCAGAGGGTGAGGGTTGCACTGACTCTGCAGGCAGGTAAGACTCAGAGTGCCACAGGCGGCTGACGGGAGTCAGACCAGCCTCTCTGCTTGCCCCTGCCAAGACAGGCTGCCCCAGGCAGGAGGTGCCCGGATCCTGGAGCCCAGCTCGATCTGAGAGCTCTTTTGGGAGGGATCTGCGCTCAAGCAACAGGGGCGGGGAGAGGCGTGAGCCCGCAGCCCGGGAAGCAGGGCCAGCAGCGGCCCGGCCGGAGCGCAGAGCGGGCAGTACACGGGCGGGGAGAGGCGTGAGCCCGCAGCCCGGGAAGCAGGGCCAGCAGGGCCCGGCCGGAGCGCAGAGCGGGCAGTACAGACCTCTTCCTCCTCAATGCGAGCAGGCTCTATCAGCAGGTTATTGGCCTGGTCAAACGACACCCCCTGTTAGGACAGGACCAGCGAGGCATGCAGGTTAGCCACCGCCACGACCGCCACCACCGCACCCAGCCCCGCCACGAGCAGAAAGGACAGAGGAGACCACACCAAGCGCCCTCGACTGCCCTGGCACGGGCGCCTCCATCCTGGAAACGTGAGTGACACCGCACACCTGGGGACAAGCAGGGCTCGCCAGGGGCTCCAGAGCTGAGCCGAGCCCCACCCGGCTGTCCCTGCTGTGGCCCCTCCAGGCCCCCGCGGCCATTATGCCATCAGCCCACACTCAGGCTCGGGGTGTCATCAAGCGCAAGGAGAGTGGGACCCCGGGACTCCCCGGCATCTGAGTTTGCCCAGACAGCAGGTGAGACTCTTTGTGAGCCATGGAGAGGAGACTCGAGGGCCAGGGAGGGACACACTGGTGCCCCAAAGGCCTGGGTGGCACCTCAGGAGGGCCCGACAAGGCAGAACAGAGCCGTCAGGACCTCAGGCCTGCAGCCAGCGCCTAACGCAGGGAGGAGCCCAGGAGAGCCCAGAGCTCTCAGGAGAGGAACAGACCCTGCCCTCGGACCACTACATGTGCACACAGGTCCCGGAGGCCCACAGACGGTGGGCAGCCACGCTTGGTTTCTGTGAACTCTGTGCCCGCCAGCAGGTCGGGCAAATACTGGCCAGCAGAGCAGCCTCTGGCACTGAGACCAATACCAGGGCAGGCCTGGGCCCCAAGCACGGACCCAGACCAATGCCAGGGCAGGCCTGGCCCCCAGGCACGGACTGAGGCCAACGCCAGGGCAGGCCTGGGCCCCAAGCACGGACTGAGACCAACGCCAGGGCAGGCCTGGGGTCTGGTGAGAGTGGCCGCGATGCCGACTCTCACAACATGTCCACCATCTTCTCCGGGTGGGTCAGCCTCAGCCCTGCCCCTACCGCAGCCCTGGGTGCCCCAGGAGGGCCAGGGGAATTTGGGTCAGGCAGGGGTGAGGCTGACACCCACCTTGACAGAGGGCACAGAAGCCACGGGCCCCTCCTTGTCCTCCTCCTCAGTGCTGGCCTCCTCCTCTTCAGCCCTGTTTTCCTCCTCTTCCTCCTCCTCCTCCTCCTCCTTCTGGGCCCGAGGAGCCCAGGGTGCGTGGGGGCCATTGTGCCAGCCCCCGGGAGCCACAGGGCCCTCCCCATCGGGCTGCATGCCCTGCAGCAGGGCCACAACGGCCTCCGGCTGGGGCAGCTTGGAGATCTTGAAGTGCTTTTTGTAGTGAGGCGTGTCCTTGCGGATGAGCCGCTGCCTCCCGCCCGGCAGGGTCCAGGGGGCCTCCGGCTGCCCCTCCTCGCTCTCCCGGTCATCACCGGGCAGCAGTGCGTCCTCCGCAAAATGCACTGCAGGCTGTGCGGACACAAGGGTGAGGTGGCCCCAGTTCTGTGGCTGTGCTTCCACAGGAAGGCCCTGCTAAGCAGTGTGGCCACAGACAAGGGCTCTGAAAGGCTCCCTGCCACACGAGGACTCAGCATTAACTGACCAGTGAGGGGCACGTGTCTCAGCCCTGAGAAAGGCAGAGGGCCAGGGGCTCATCCTGGAGACACACGGCGCCCCAGATGGAAACGAAGGGGTGCACCAAGGCCTGACACCAGGGAGACCACAGGGATTCAGAAGGGAGTCCAGGGTGGAGGTAGGGTCCGTGAGCCGAGCTGTCAGGGCAGACCCTCACCCCACCTAGGGTGGCAGCTCTCCAGGGCACCCCCACGGCATGGCCCTGCACCACCTGCAGCCATCTGTACAGGGCAGCTCCCCGAAGCATCAGCAGGGCCCAGCCACTGCCTGCACCAAAACCGACCCCCGCTGAGGCCCTGCAGGGGAGGCAGCGCCCACCCAGCAGGTCCAGCCTCCTGCCCCCTTCCTGCCAATCATACCTCCTCATAGTCCTCTTCGGCGTCTTCCTCCCCACCAGCAGCCGTGGCTTCCTGCTGGCTTCCACCCTGTGCCTCAGCCGATGGGCCCCCGGGCTCAGCCTCAGAGACCGTGCTGGCAGACGGGCGAGAGTCTTCACTCAGGCCAGACTCGGCACTCAGCCGCTTCTCCTGCAGCAGGAAGAGGGGTCAGGCTCCCGACTCACAGGCTGGCCACCTGGGATGCCCCTCACGTGGCAGTCCTTCCCTCAGCTTCCCACTGCCCTGACCAGGCACTGTTAATAGGCTCACACCCTCACAGCTGCTCCCTGTCCCAGCCTGCAAGGAAGCCACACGCCTCCAAAGCCTTAGGGTGGGCAACGCCCCGGCTCCACAGCCCAGCCCCAACGAAAGCCTAGGGTGGGCAATGCCACGGCTCCACAGCCCAGCCCCAAAGCCTAGGGTGGGCAACGCCACGGCTCCACAGCCCAGCCCCAATCAAAGCCTTTCCTAAAACGAACAAGGACCACACGAGTTCCCAGAAGCATCCCAGCCCGATACGAGCCGCCTCCCCTCCCATGCGCGGCTAGCCCCACATACCCTACCCCAGCCCAGATGACTGGTTTGGCTGCACCCAGGAACTCACAGCACGCATGTCACAGCTGTGAGAGCAGAGTCAGGCCTGCTCTGTCCCAGCCCCAAACCCCTTCCCAGGTGCCGATGATACCCTGGCCGGTTCCACCAGAGGCCCTTCCCAACAACCAAACCTCATTCCCTGTGCTCCCAGGGCAACCCACCTCTGGTTCTCCCCATACTCCAGCCCCACAGACCTGCCCTGCACAACCTGCATGTGCACCTTGGTACCTTTCACCCAGCTGGCCCTGCAGCTCCACGTCCCTGAACCCTGTCATCAGCCTCATCTCTTGTTCCTTCTCTGTGCTGCCCTGGCCCTTACAGCCCCACTCCCAGGATGGACCGGACCACCACAGCTCCCGAGGGCGGTGGCCCGTCAGGTTGCCGTGGCTCCATGCCCACCTCCTCCGCAGGCAAGGGCGACCCAGGGTCTGGCTGGCAAGGACAGGCCTCGCTCCGCCGCCCCTCGATGCTCCTCTTCATCACCTTGAGCTCGCTGGGGTGAGGTGTGGCCCGGCGCTGCAGGCCCTGCGGTGGGGACAGGGGTGAGCAGCAGCCACAGGGCAGGGGTCAGGCAGAGGTTCACCCCCCAGCTCCCCACCCTCATACCCGCTTCTCGGCTGCAGCTTCCTCAGCATCCTCATCACCTGTGGGGGCCTCCAGGAACTGGATGACGCTGACGCGGCTCGGGGGGGCATCACTCCAGCTCTCCGAGAGGCTCCCCTGCTGCCCAGCATCCTCTGTAGCAGGTGAGCGTCAGGACCCAGGCTGGTCCCCGAGCCCTGCCTGAGGGCCACCCCGCGCTAAACACCAGTTGCCAACAACCTACCGAGGCTGGATGGGGGCTGCTGGGGCAGCAAGTAGCAGGTGAGCACCTTCTCGCCAGTCCGGGCGTCATCCTCTGTCTGGAACCGCAGCATGGGCTGCGCCTGGTTCTCTGCCAGCCACAGGGCCTTGAGGTTGAGGTGGGTGAGCGCGAACGGCAGACTCTGCAGCCTGCGGGCCAGGCGGGCAGGCAGTCAGCAGGCAGTGGGGCCACAGTCTGGCCTGTGGGGCAAGGCTGGCACTCACCGGTTCCCTGCCACGTCCAGCACGTGCAGCTCGGCCGTGTGGGCCAGCTCCGGCGGCAGGACGGCCAGGCGGTTGTCCCTCAAGGAGAGGACGCTGAGTGCCGCGCAGCCCCCGATCTCTGGTGGCAGCGTCTCCAGGTGGTTCCGGTCCACGTTGAGGTTGGTCAGCTTCGTCAGCTTTCCCAGGGAGCGTGGCAGGGCCTGGCCAGGAAGAGGAGGTCAGAGGACGCTAAGGGCTTGCTAGGGGTAGGAAGATGACAGCCCCTGGGGGGAGGGCACAGACACTCCAGGTCAGCTCCAGCCAGGGTCCCTCGCAGCCCTTGGAGACTTGGACAGGGACCCGACCATAGAGGCTGTCTCCAGCCCACTCCATGCCTTCTGCTCCCCAAGCTCTGGCCACTGACCTCAGCCTTCAGTCCCCACCACCAAAACATCCCACCAGAGTCATCCCTGGCCCTCTCCCATGGGCTCCCTGGACTACCTGCGAGGCTACACCCTGTGAGCCCGTCTGGTGCCCCACTGGTCTGCTCTGTCATCCCTAGGGCGCCCCAGGCCCCCAGTTCCAGCCTGCTCAGGGCCAGCCCCTTCCTAGGGCCCTGAACCCCAGAATCCCTTTCTCCCTCTCCTCAATGAGGATGCCCCCACGGAAACTGCCATGAACACCCTACCCACGGCTAGCTCCTGTTTTCCAGCCTGGGGATGGCAGCACCATCGTCCTGAGCCCCGGCCCGGGGCTTCAGCTTGCCTTGCTTCATGAGGGGCGGGTAGATGCCCCTGGGGAGCAGCCTGCTCCCCACCTGTCTTCCCTATAGATAAATCAGTTCCCATGCTTGCCTCTTCTGCAACCACTCTGCAGTGTTACAACACGTGCCAGAAAAGTCAAGACCTGGATTCTCCACAGTAAAAGGCAAAGGCGCCTGCCCTGACCTCACTGCCCCACCTCACCTCTGGCCAGCACGCTCCCGCTCTGACAGGAGAAGGGCCCTTCCCGAGTGGCTCCACGAGTCAGGCTGCCACCAGCACCCCCCAGCAGCGCACACAGGCTGATGCCCCACCCTTGTTCCACACGCCCGACGGCCCCATCCTTTCTGCCTCCCAAGCCAGACCCTACCATCAGCAGGTTCTCCGTGAGGATCAGCTCTGAGAGGTTCTCACAGTCCCCGATGGCCTCGGTCACCTCACACAGCCGGTTCTGGTCTACCTTTAGGATGGACAGCTGCTTCAGCTGACCTGGCACCGGGGAGACAGGGTGACACGGCTGAGCACAGGTCCCAGACGTGCCTTACCCACCTGGCTAAAGGCGCTCTCAAGGCAGACAGCAAGGCCCCCAGCCCCTCTTGCCGCCGCCGTACTTCGGGAGGACACTACCTACCTTGCCCCCACAGCCTGACCCAACCTCCTCTGAGAAAACACCAGGCCCCAGTGACACTGCTCACCCTGCTGCCCTCACAGGCTCCACCGCCCCCTCCAGCACCACCAGCTGCCTCCTCAGCCTTCGGGGCTGCCCCAGGGCCCCACCTCCCCTCCCCTCCTCCGGGACAGCTCCCAGAGCCTGGGCAGACTCAGGATCCTCCTGTGTTCCATACCACACACAGCCCTGACGCCCCATGCTCCTCCCAGGGCCAGGCTCTGTGTGCCCCACCCGGGCACCCCCAGACGCACTAACCGATGCCGTCGGGCAGCCGCCGCAGCAGGTTCTGGGACAGCAGCAGGTCAGTGAGCAGCACCAGCCCGCCGAGCTCAGCAGGCAGCTCCTCCAGCCGGTTTTCCGACACGTCCAGGCACACCAGCCGCCGCAGGTTCCCGAGCTCCTGCGGGCAGGCGGAGAGTCAGAGTGCGGATGGGCGCGAAGCAGGGGGCCAGCCCCGCCCTGACTCACCGGGGGCAGTGCTGACAGCTGGTTCCGGTCAAGCCACAGCTCCCGAAGATTAGGCAGAGCCCCCAGGGTGTCCGGCTGCAAGAAGGAACAGAGAGAAGAGTGACTGCAGGGCAGGGCCTCCTGCTGTGCCATGCCCAGGAGACTACATGGCCCCACGCGCAGCTCCCCCGGCCTGCCCTCCTGATGTGCCCCTTGCTGTCGGATCTGCTCGCTTGCCCCCCTTTCTTTGCCCTTGCTTCTCGTGGCCCGCCCTCCGGTCTCCGCCCTGTCAGGCCTCTGCGTACCAGCACTTCCAGGTCGTTGCCTCCCAGATCCAGCTGTTCCAGCTTGACCAGAAAAGACAGGGACCTGCAGAGAAAGCAAGGTGGGGGTGGGGCCGTGCAGCCCTGGTCCCTAGGCTGTGGCCCTGCCCTGGCCGTTGGGAGAATGCCCGTCACACTCACGCTGGCAGGGACTTGAGCAGGTTCTCCCGGAGCTCCAGGGTCACCAGGTTGGCGAGGCTAAAAGAGACACCAAGAGCTGAGGCACGAGGAAGGCAGGCAGTGGTGGCAGGGGCAGGGCTAATCCAAGCCCCCCACCCCACCCTGACTCCACGTGCGAGGGCACTCACTTGCCCACGTCCCCGGGCAGTGCCTGCAAGGACACATCATTCAGGGCCAGGTGAGCCAGGCTGCGCAGCTGAGTGAAGCCATCGGGGAGCCTGGATGGGAGGAAGCAAAGGCTGTCAGACAACCAGGCCACATCTGTGGATCCACAGCCCCTACCGACCCCACCACAGGCTGCCACCCACCTGGAAAGGGGGTTCCCGCTGAAGTCCGCGATCTCCAGAGCTTTGCAGAATTTGATGCTCTCTGGGATCTCAGGGATATCTGTTACGGAGGATCACAGTGGACAGATGCCATGGCCTGCAGGGCGTCTGCAGCCCCAGCAGACGCTCCCCAGACTCCACCCAGCCCCTGCCCAGGCTCCCCACCGTTCCGGGACACGTCCAGCTCCACCAGCTGCATGAAGTTGGCCACCTCGGGAGGTAACCGCTGGATCTCGTTGTCGCTCAGGCCCAGCTTGCGCAAGTTCAGCAGCCGGAAAAAGGGCTGTGGGCAGGGAGGACACGGACTCTGTGGCAGAGGCTACTCCAGAACGGAGAAGAGCTCCTGGACATGTGGGTTTCACAAGCCAAGGGTCCCTAGGCCTCTGCCTGCTCCAGGTCACACAGGATCTTAGGGTCTAACCATGACACCCCATTTGTGGCAAGAAAAACAAACAAACACACGGTACACATGCTCACTGTGTCCACCTCCCTCCACTCTTCACACCAGCCTCTCCTCTGAGAAAGCACCTGCTGGTGACAAGACTCCAATCCCCTGCACTGTGTCTTATCTCAGGGCCCACCCAGGCCCTAAACCACTTCTGCCACCCTCCAGGGGCTCACACTGGTCTCTGCTACTGCATCCCAATAACAAGCCTGGCCTGGTTCTACAGCAAGAACTCAGCAAATGCTCCCCCCAAAAACTATAACAAAAACAGTAGAGTACCACAGGCACGGTGCTACGCGCAAAGCCTGCAAGTGGCCACGGAGGACCGAGCTGTCACTGCCAGGGCCAGAGCAGGGTCACATTCTTTGGGACACCCAATCCCTAGATATCGGCCACTCAGCACCCCATCTCCAGAAAAGAGATACTTCTTAATCTGTTTTCTCCAGCTTCCTTTCTTGGAGCAGCCTTAGGAGAGGCAACTGACCATGAGAAGCAAGGGCAAAGAGGGACAGCGAGCAGATCTGAGTGCAAAGGCCACATCAGAAGAGCTCCCCCACTCACCCCTGCATCCAGGAAGAAAAAGAGAGGAGGTCTGGACCCCACCTCCAGAACAGCCCAACAAGCTAGTTCTACTCATCAGTCACCTGAATCGAAGTTCTACCCTAATCCCATCGACCCCCCCAAATCCCCATGGGTTTCATTCTCAGGCTCCTCCAGGCTCGGTGACAATCGCTATCCCCAGGCAAGCACCTGATGACCGCTGCCACCTGCGCCAGCGAGGGCGGCTGGGAGAGGAGGGTGGGGCTGGCTGGGGTGGGGACCTGGCCAGTGCAAACCAGCAGGGCCGGCTGGAGGCTGCGGTGGCTCGCCCGGGCAGATTCTGCCACTGGCGGAACCAGGTGCGGGCAGCCGCTCACCTTGGGCAGCTCGCGCAGCTGATTGGCGTCGAGCAGCAGCTCCTCCAGGCTGCGGCTGTAGCGGTAGATCTCCTCGGGTACGGCCTGCAGCGAGCAGTGCCGCTTGTCCACCGACTCCACGTGCCGGTTGCAGCGCCACAGCGGGATGCACTTGAGCATGGTGCGGGTGGGCGGCGCGGGCTCCGGCAGCGGCGCTCGGCGGGCTCGGGGCCGGGGGGCGGGGCTCAGTCCGCATGGGCGCCGCGCATGGGGGGGGGGGCGCAGGCAGGGGGCGGGCCGCCGAAGACTGGACGGGGACGCAGCCGCGGCCGGCGCTGGGCCCGGCCCGCGCTCGGAACGCTCGGACTGCGGGCCTGGGGGGGGGGCGCGGCCCGGCGGGTCTCAGACTCTCAGGAGGCGGGGGAAGCGGCGGCGGCGGCTCCGCATCCCGCTCGGTCCCGCTCAGCTCGTCCCGCTCGCTCGTCCGCCCGCTGTGCCGCACCGGAACCGCCGCTGCCCGCCGGACTGCCCCGCCGACACCCACCCGGCCGCCGCGCAGCCCGTCGGGAAGCCGAGTCCGGCCCTCGCCGCCCAGTACGCCCGGACTGCGTCCCCCAGAAGGCCCCGCGCGGTCGCCTCCGAGGACCCGTAGCGGCCCCGCGCAAAGCCTGCCGGGAAACCGGGCCCGCCCCGCGCGTGGGCTTGCGGGAGCTACAGTCCACGAGAGGCCGCGCCCTCCGCAGCCGTTTTCAGCCGGCCTCTGGCCACGAATCTCAATGCGCGGCCTCCTCCCGGGAAGCGACCACGCCCGCTCGCTCCCTCGCCTTGGACGACCGACTCTCCGGCACAGAAGCACACTGGCGGCGCGCGCTGTCCAGCGGGTCGCGGTGTCCCGGGGCCCGCCTTCTGTCAGCACCACCCTGCGGGGACGGCCGCGAGCCCGCCGCCCCAGGCAGCCCCGCCCACCTAGCTGCCGCCCCCCGCGGGACGGAGCCCAGGGCGCCAACCCCCTGCCCAGGTCTCGCCCCACGTCGGGCCCCATCTGCTTCCACGAAGCAGGTCCAGAGACCACCCCCACTCCGGCCTCCTCGCCCTAGACCCCCTAAGGACACACACCCAGGGTGGGTGACAGGACCGATGGCAGACACAGGGACGTTCAGGGCCAGCAGCATCCGCACCTTTATCCGCACTATAGGCCAGGCTGGGCACAGCGCGCCTGGCCCCGGGGACCACTGTATCACTATAAAACCCAGAGGAAACAAGGAACAAGTGCAAGTCCGGGGAGAGGGGCCAACGTCACGCAGAGAGGTCACTGTTATCAAAACGCTCCTGGTCGTACACTTCAGCCACCACCTTGCGGCCAGCAAACCAGCGCCCATTGAGGGCCTGGATGGCCTTATGAGTCTCGGAGGCTATGGAAAACTCCACAAAGATCTTGACAATGATTTCCGCATCTTCCTCCTCGCCTTGTTTCTCTTGGTAGATGATGACGCGGTTCACGGCCCCGAACTTGCCACACTCCTCTGTCACCTCCCCTTCCAGGTCATCGTCGATGTCCTTGGGGTCCACCATGTTGCGCAGAACCATCACTGTGGACTGTGGGGCCGGGGCGGGGGGAGACAGCTGAGCGCTGTGGCCCCGCCCCCCACCTCCCCCCCCCCTCCCCCGGCCACCACCCCACCCCTCTGCCTACCTCCTGTTTGCGGAGCAGCTTCTGCATCACCATGTGGCGGGCGCTGCTGCCCGAGATGCTCATGTGCTCCTGCTCGCTCAGCATCTCTGGCCGCTCTGACTCGGGAAACAGCTCTTCTTCTTCCTTCTCCTTCTTGGGCTCCAGGAGACCCAGCGTCGGAGGGCTGGCCAGGATGGGGTTCACCACTCCCACTGAGGGGATGGTGACCGGAATAGGAGGACGGGCTGGGGTCACACCTGCAGGAAGACCAACCAGGTCCATCCGTCACTCCCTACCACCCCCCTTCCCAGAAAGGCACAGAACTGACCAGCCATGGCCTGCCCTGGGCTCCGAGGGTCGTCCCAGACCAACAGGGCCGGGCAGCTGAGGGCAGCGAGCCTAGAGATGGCAGGACAGGAGAGGAGAGGATCTGGTACCACTTAGACTCACCTGTGATGACTCCAGGTGCCTGGGCAGCCATGACAGCCTGGGGCAAAGTCCCCAGGGGCTGGGCCAAGGTCAGTGCTGGGGACACCAGTCCAGGTGTGCCCAGGGTACCCAACACTGCTGCTCCGGCCACTGCTTCCTGTAACCCAAAAGGTCACCATGCTCAGTCCCTGGTCTGGCTACTCAAGACCACCTTGAATCAGTCTCCAAGGAATCGGGGGCCGGCCCGCCCACCCTCAAGCTGACACAGATGTGTGGGCCCTCACCTGAGCTGTGATCTTGGCAGTGGCTGCAGCAGCTGCCACAGCAGCGGCAGGCGGGAGGCCTCCAGGCGTGGCCGGTGTGAGCAGGGGCATGGGCGGTGTGACGGCCTTGCCCACCCGCAAGTACTGGCCACCGAGATCAAAGAGGTTCATGGAGGACACAGCATCCTGGGACGACTGGGCCTTCTCGTACTCTGCGGGCAGGAGTAGCAGTGAGCAGGGCCAGCCCCAGCCTCAGGTGGCCCCCATCCCGCCTCAGCCGCCCCAGCTCACCAATGAAGCCATAGCCCTTGTGCTTGCCAGTTGTGGGGTCCCGGGCCAGTGTGCAAGACTTGATCTTGCCAAAGGCCTCAAACACACTCTTAATGTCATCGTCTGAGAGATCCTGGTGCACTGAGGCCACGTAGATGCGGTTGAAGGCCCGTGCCTCCTCAGCCAGCTGGTCTATGATGGGCTGGGCCTGCCCTATGTTGCTGGGTCTGCCCACCTGGGGAAGAAGCGGCGAGATGGAGAGACCTGTCAACCCAGGCCCGGCCACAAAAGGCTGCTATGGAGGGGCAGCCCTGCATGCCTGTGGGATTAAGGCCTTGGCTCCCTGCCTCACCTTGATGTTCCTGCCCCCCAGCATCACCGAGTTCATCTGCTCCAAGGCCAGCTGTGCAGCTTCAGGGACCTCATACTCCACAAAGGCAAAACCCTAGACACAAGGACACACCTGTTAGGCTGCGCGAGCCCAGGGGTGGGGGCGAGCCCAAAGTGGCCAGGGCAGACCAAGCCTGCTGACCTTGTGCTTCATGGTGACAGAGTCCCAAGACATGTCGATGCTCTTGATGGGGCCAAAGGGGGCAAAGGCCTGGCGGATGGTGTCCTCCCCCAGCTCGTAGTAGATGGAGCCCACGTAGACACGGCACATGATGGCCAGCGCCCGCTGCCGCTGAGCCGCCATCTGCAGCAGGACAGAGGGGAGAGAACCGCTGGCTCGTCAGGGGCGGCAGGAGGCTGGGCAGCCCACTCCCCTCCTGGCCCACCCACTCAGCCCTGCTGTGGGGAGGGCTCCCCACATGGCAGGGAGGTGCGGGCTCCATCCCTGCAGTCAGGGTGAGGGGGTCGCAGGACCCCGCCACCCAAAGAAGGAAGGCCAGGCCCAGCGGCAGGACAGGACGCACCCCAGCCCGCCAATGTCCCAGGCAGACTGTGGCAGCAAAGCCGACAGATGGTCAGGAGGCAGGGCTGCGCGCCCTCCCACGCAGACCACCCTTCAGTCTGGGGGCTGGGTGTCCCAGCCAAGGATCACGACAGAAGAGGGAAGGAGGAGCCATCCAAGCTGGAGGGACCCACTGGTTTGGTGGCCAGAAGAGAGGAGGTCAGAAGACAGGGCAGCCACTGCCCAGAAGAGACCCCAGGGGAGGAGCTGAGGAGCCAGATGGGGGCTCCCTGAAGAAAGAAGGAGGAGCAGCTGCTCATGCGGGGCCAACTCCGGGAGGGGCTCATGCTGTGCCTTCCCAGTACCCTGCAACTCCTCACAAAGGAGCTGCCTGGAGCCCGTGCCCACAGCCGAGAGCGGGCCCAGGCGAGACCACTGGCCTGGCCCCCCGGGGCACCATGAGGTAGCAGAGACCCTAAAAGAAGCCTTCAGGCTCCTTGGAGCTGGTGAGGTGACAGGCCTAGCTGGTCCAGGGCCTTGGCTGTGAGCTTTGCTATTACGCTGAGGGACCTCCCCACACCCTCAGGGACGGGTTCTCGCCCTGCCACCTCACAGGAGACGTGCCAGGCAGGGGACTTCCAGAGCCACACGCAGTGGGCCACAGGGAGACTGTGGGCCAGGGCAGGCAAAGCAGGCAGCTGGAGCCAGGCCCTGCCCCTCTCCACACAAGGCCTTGTGGCCAGAGACCAGTTTCCCTCTTTAGACATCAGCTGGCCTAACGCAGGCGGAACCTCCCCATCCCATGGAGAGGGGCCTGGAGGCATCTCTCCACATCAAGGCACTTCCCCAGGTGAGACATCTCCCTTCAAACTAGGCATTCCCTGAAAATGAG
Source organism: Piliocolobus tephrosceles (assembly GCF_002776525.5). Taxonomy (NCBI): domain Eukaryota; kingdom Metazoa; phylum Chordata; class Mammalia; order Primates; family Cercopithecidae; genus Piliocolobus; species Piliocolobus tephrosceles. The sequence goes on from NC_045440.1 coordinate 147,185,701, forward strand.
ACTGTTCTCCTGAAACTGGGCCCCCAACAGACCTCAGGCTCCCCACTCAGAGCAAGGCCCCCCAAAGGTGGAATCACATCCCCTTCAGTCAGCAGGCTCCCCAGACACAAGACCAGGCTCGTCCCTCAGGTCATGCTCCCCCAAGACAGGGCTGTCTCCTTTTCAGCGTGGGCCCCACCCCCAGGCAGGTCGACTCTCTCCCTGACCAGACCCCCAGCCCAGATTCCCATTCAGATGCTTCCCAGAGAGAACAAGGCGTGTGCTGCCCCACGGGAGCCACACACACAGGGAGGCCCCTCTGAATAGAGGCTCCCAGAGAACGGGCCACATCTTCCCCCCAGGATCCCCGAGATGGGGCCTGGCCTCCTCCTGAGCCTGCCTCTGGGGGAAGGGAGGGGCACCTCCTTCCCGGACTCCTCTGCCCACCACAGCGAAGGCCACAGCCGTGGCCCCTGCCTCCTCCGCCCTGGCTGCATGGCCTTTGCCCCTTGCTGATAGCCAGGCACAAGGCCCTGCTTGCCCTTCCCTCGCTCACTTGGGTCCCCCACCCCCCACCCCATCCATCCATCCTCCCTCCAGGGTCTGATGGGGCCATGAGTTAGGACCCCTCTCTCCTCAGGGGCCTGACCCCAACCCAGGAGCCAGGCAGCCTGGAGACTGACGGGGCTGGAGGCCGCAGGTGCACCCCGTGCGTGCAGGCGGCGTGGGCACAGACGGGCCTGGTGCCGGCAGCTACCCGCCCTGGCCGGCTGCCCTCCGCAGTTACCTGGCCGATTAGTTTTAAGGTGGGCCCTCAGCAGATGGAGGCCTCCCCAGGGGCGGTCCCGGGTGGGTGCCCACACCACTGGCCCCGCCACGCCTGGCGCTCTGCTGCGCTCGTCCAGAGCCGGCGGGCAGGGCCGGCCAGGGGAGCGAGTCCCCAGCACGCGGGCTGCACTGCCCCCCCTAGCCCTGACTAAGGACATGAGCCCCAGAAGAAGTGAGCTTTTCTATTGACCGATTGCAAAGGTGAGAGAGGATCTCCAAAGCCCATTGTCACTGCTGCCATCTGAAAGACAGTAAAGACAGAGTTCAGTCTGTTGGAGCCGAGCAGTCTCCCGCTCTCGTCAACACCTCACGCAGACAGCGGCAAGGCCCGGAGTCCCCGCCCTGCCAGGGAGGCCGCCTGCCTTCCCACGCCGCCGGCCGCCGGCACCTGCCCAGGGGGGCCGCAGCGCCCCACGTGCCCCGCCCTGCAGCCTTGCAGCCGGCCGGCCGGGGCAGAAAGGAAGGGAGGGAGGAGGGAGGAGGGAGGAGGGCAGTGGAGCGCAGTGTACGGCCAGGACAACTCCTGGCAGCGTGAATGTCTGAGGGCTGGGCGGGGGGCGTGAGGCTCGAGGCCCAGGAACCTGTCGGCCTCACACCGGCCTCTTCCCACGAAGGTATCGCAGCCTCCAGCCACAGGCCTAGAGCAGGGCCCCAGAACAGGTGCCTCTAGACTGTCCCCTCCTCAGTCCTGGGGCTGAGCCCAGGTGGTCTGGACTCACTGCAGGGGTGAGGGCCTGAGCAGTCTTAATCCAGGCCACGGGGGCAGGGAGGTCCACGCCCTGCATGCTGCCACCATCAGCTGTGCACAGCTGGGGCGGGAAGCACGGGGGAGACCAGAGGCCACGGTGTCAAGACCAGGAAGGGGAACAGGATAGAGCTACAGCCAAGCAGCCAAGAAAGGGGCTGCGGCGCTTTAGGGGCTCCAGCGAGCAACAGGTGGGAAAGGCTGGGCCACTCGTGCCTCAGAGAGGACCCCGGGGGTCCCGAGCATGAGTCTTTGAGAATCGGAGCGCTGTAACAGCTTGCGGGGATGGCCGCAGGCACAGGAGGAGGAAGAGCGTGAAGAGGAGATGGTGGTGGTGGTGGGGAGGGCGGTGGAGGCTCCGGCTGGGGCTCACCTGCAGGTTGGTGAGCTGCTGCTGCTGGTGCGCGATGGTCTGCTTCACCAGCACGCTCTTGATGCTCTGCTCCATGGCGTACTTCTTGGCCTGAGAGAGGTGGCAGTGAGGAGCACTGGGGGCCCGGCCTATGGGAGACAGGCCTGCCCCGCACCCTGCCCCTGCCCCCAGTTGACTGGCCCACGCCTGCAGTGCCCTGGGAGGTCCGTGCTCACCTTCTGAAGGGCCTCCTGCTGCTCGGGCGTCAGGGGAGGCAGCCCCAGCTTGGCGGCTGTGCTCTGCCCGTTCTCCATCTTGATGGAGTCTGTGCCCTGGTAGGGGAGCAGGGGAATCTGTCAACAGCAAGTTCAAGTTCTCCTTCACATGGCCCCAGGAGTGCCACCCCACCTGTCTCCCAAACACTGCACATGGGCTCTGGCCCAGCCCCTTCCCAGAGAGACAGGGCCTTAGCACAGACTATCCCCTGCCTGGCCTGGACTCAGGCCTGCCCTTCTGACATTGCTCTCCCCAGCCCAGGCTGCTGTCTCCCCCAGGACCCATGGGGTAGAACACAGACTGAGGCAAGAAGGTGCCCTGGAGGCCCTGGGCCAACCCGAGCAGTTGTGGGGCCCAGGCCACAGTGGCCTCCTCGGACACCACCAAGATAAACAGCTGGAGGCGGGAAAGGGGTCCAGCCCCTTGTTGTCAGTCTGACTCCAGAGCTGCTATCACATGCCCTGCAGGAGGGCCAGCCTCAGCTGTCCTCCAAGGCAGGAAGGCAGGAGAAAAGGGCCAGGGCTCTCTGGACATTCTGGGACTCCTTGCTCCCAGGCTCCTCCGGGATTCCTCAGTCCCTGCCACAGACACAGGCTCAACTTCCCTGGAGTTTCAAGGGGCCACCCAAGGAGCAAAAACAAGGACCTCTCTCCCAACAGTGTTCTCCCGCCCCCGCCCCCCACCCCGGGTCCCCGCACGCCTCCCAGAGAACACAGGCCTCTCTCGGGCCACACGAGCCCTGCAGACGGCTCCAGCTCACTCACAGACACTCTTGCATGGGCTGTGCCTGGCCCACTGGGAGAAGCCAGGAGTAGACCCACCAGCGCCCCAGCCAGGTGGGCCTGGGGACCAGGAGGCCCTTGGGTAATCACAGCCACTGCAGACCCAAGCTGATGCCAACCAGGACTATGTTTACATCCCTTCTGTCAAAATCCATCTCTAAGCTTTTTGCAGAGGGAAGAACGCAGCTGCGTGAGCAGGGAGGCATGGCCAGCAGGCCCGGCAGAGCGTGGGGTGGGCAGACAGCATGCCTGCGCCTGTCCCCCAGCTCGGCAAGCACAAAGACCACTGGCCCACCAACTGGGCCCTCCCAGACTTCCAGATGCAGCCTTGAGGGGCAGCAGAGAAGAGAGAAGGATCCCCAGCAAGGACAGAGCAAGGACAGAGGGACCCAGGAGGCAGGAAGGGACAGGCTGGCCGAAGCCCCAAGAACCCCCTCCTGCCTGCCAAGTGCTGGGATGCTGGCCCAGGCTCAAAGGGCAAGAAGCCCTGGAGACCCCTCCCCAGGCAACTGGAGCCCCAGCCAGTCCCTGAAGGTCAAAGGCTGGCTGTGGGTGGCACCAGGTGCCCCAGTCCGGCTCACACTAGACCTGTCCTTGCACCCTCACAGCTGGCCCCAAGCCCATTCCTCCTTAGTGGGAAAGAGGGCCCAAGAGCCAGAGGCTGGGACTTGAGAGACAGGCTGTCACCATGGTAATCAATGCCAATCCCCTCAACCCCCAGACACTTTTCAATCTCCTCTTTGTCTTGGTAAACAAAAGGCCCTTCTCCCACCAACCAATGGTGGGCTGGGCACCAGCCAAGGGCCAGGGAGCACCAGCCCCCACATCTCCCAGGATCCAGGCTGCATACCATGTCCCAGTCCCACCCCCTAAGCGTGCCTGGGGGACCAAAAGGAGGGCCCAGCCCCAAGAGGCCGCCCAGGCCACCTTGCTGAGGCCCCGCTGGAATGCTCTGCAGGCGGGCGCTACCATGGAGAAGCACAAAGAACCGACTACACAGCCACAGGCCCAGCTCCACCTCCAAGAGGACCCGCTCCCAAGGTTGGGCCATCGAACAGGCCAAGACCCACCCGCAACCACTCTGGAGCCTGGGGCTGAAAAAAGATGGGGAGGGCTGAGTCCCAACCAGACCCGTGCTTTGATGTGCGCATTGCTTCGTTGTTTTATTTAAAGTAAAACACAGAGGTCTGAAATGAAACCTGTATTTCTGTCTCCTAAAGCACTGCACATTCTAGAAACCTTGGCCCACCCTTCCTCCAAGATGCCTAAGAACGCATGAGCTCCAGGCCCTGGCATCCCCACCCGGCTAGACTGTCAACAGGCCCTGCCTGGTGCCTGGAGCAGGGCAGATGCAGAGGGCAAAGGCTGGCTCAGTGGCTGGGTGGGGAGGGTGCAGGACTGACGCAGGGCGAGGGCCGTGGTCCTGCGGGCAGTTGTCTGCCCAGAGGCAAAGAAGGGTTCCCGAGGTTCCTCCCGCCCTGCCCCCAGCCAGCCCTCCTTGTGCCCAGGGACGCACAGGCAGGCAGGCGGGCGGGCGGGCAGGTGGACGGGCCTGAGGGAGAGGATGCTTAAGGTCAGTACCTGTGGAGGTTTCCATTTGTCTCCCGCTGCCACCACTGCCGCCGCCGCTGCCGGCTCGGACCCCCCTCCTTGCTGGCCATTGACCTGCTGCAGGCAGGAAGGAGATGTTTTAACGGACAGGCACACCACCCCACCGCCCAGGCCTGCTCTCCTCCCGAGCTAAGGGCTGAGCTCCTCACAGATAAACAAGGGAGGCCGGGTAGGGATGCATTCCCGACACGACCCCCCAGCCCAAACTGCCCTCGCTTCACACCCGTCAGCATGCCCAGGGAGCTGGTCAGAAGCAGAGCGGAGCCTGGGCTGGGCCAGGGCTGCCAGCAAGTCCAAGCAGGGGCAGGGAGCAGGATAGAGAGCACTGTGCGCCTGCCCCAGGCAAAAGAAAGCCATCCTCTCCTGCCAGCAGGCTGGATGGTCAAAGGAACTGGCTGGGTGTCCCCCATGTCCTCCTGAGGCAGCAGGGGTGCCTTCCTGGCAACCTGTACACACCTTGGCCAGCCCACAACTCAGCCCCAGCCCCAGCGCCATCCACAGGCTCTGGCCAAGCCCAGGTCCCAGTTCTCTCCTGAAGACACTTTTAAGCAGCATGGTGGGCAGGGGTCTGGACACGCAGGCCTCCCTTCCCTGGCAACAGAACCATCCAGAGCAGTCTCCCAGGAGGACAGCCAAGAGCTTGGCCTCTGCACTGGGAAAAATCCACACCTAAAGGGGCACAGAAGGGAGTAGCAGCTCCACAACGGTCTTGAGGGATGGCAGGGCAAAGGCAGGCCACAGGCAGGAGACGGGTAACGTTGTGGGGGTCAGGAGATGGTAGAAGGGTCTTGAGACCTACTCTACCTTCTCAGAGGATGCACAACAAGAACCAAGGCAGCATGCAGTCAACCCGCTCCCAGCTCAAGGATGAGACCCACAGTATCTAAGGACAGAAGAGATCAGTGTGCCTACCCTTGCAGCCATGCGCGCAAAGCCAGAGGCTGGGCTGACCCACCAGAGCGTCCCAGGTCCTCCAGCCTCCAGGGGAGGGGCAGCAGCACAAGCCCAGCTGCACTGGGGAAGGCCAACCCAGCCTGTGCCGGGAGCTAATCCCGATGCTGCCGGCACGGGTGTGCTCTAGCTGCCCAACTCAGCCCCACGCTGCCTAGACACTGTACCCCGGAAACAACGGCCCCTCCCGCTGCATGTACAGCCAGGGGAGAGGCTGCCTCTTCTTCTTTATGAGACAGGGTCTGGCTCTGTCGCCCAGGCTGGAATGCAGTGGTGCAACCACAGCTCACTGCAACCTCCACCTCCTAGGACTACAGGCATGCACCACCACACGTGGCTAATTTTTGTATTTTTGGGAGAGATGGGGGTCTCCATGTTGCCCAAGCTGGTCTCAAACAATCCACCTATCTCAACCTCCAAAATGCTGGCACTACAGGCGTGGGCCACGGTGCCCAGCCAAGGCTGCCTCTCACTGCCCACAGCAAGACATCACTTCAGGTCGTCTCCAGATACCCATGAACAGGGTGAACTGAGGGGCACTTTTGTAACTTCCTGCTCCCCCAAATCACTGCACTAACCAACAAGTGAACCACAACAGTGCTGACAGTGGGATGTGGCTCAGAAAAACTTTTTCTTGGGAAAAGCTGGCCCACCGGTGCATTCTACGCAGCACATCCCACGCCATTCCTGGCAGATGGAAGTTCCTAGCTGCATGGAGCTTGGGGTTCTGTGCTAACCAGACACTGGGAGAGCTTGGAGGAAAGTGGTATTTATAATCGCAGCTAGTCACGTACTGCCATATTTAGGCGATGAAAATGGCGGCTTTATGGTCGGGATGCCCCCCAGCACCAGGCAGCAGTGCTCGGAGGAATGGGAAGCCCCTTTGAGGGGCGGAGCAGCAGAGGGGCTCTGAGGTGCAACTCTGGGACCGCCTTTCCTCAGCCCAGAGCAACGAGGAGTATTTCCATCAGAAGACAAGAAGAGCAATGTCGGGGCTGGACTTGGTGGCTCACACCTGTAACTCCAGCACTTTGGAGACCGATGTAGGAGGATCACTTGAGACCAGCCTGGGTAACATAGCAAGATGCCATCTCTATGAAAAAAAAATTTTTTTTAAGTAACGTGTCCAGACACCGTGGCTCACGCCTGTAATCCCAACACTTTGGGAGGCCAAGGCAGATGGATTGCTCGAGGTCAGGAGTTGAAGATCAGCCTGGCCAACATGGTGAAACCCTCTCTCTACTAAAAATACAAAAATTAGCTGGGCGTGGTGGTGGCGCATGCCTGTAATCCCAGCTACTGGGGAAGCTGAAGTGCTACCATGAATTGCCTGAACCCAGGAGGCGGAGGTTGCAGTGAGCCAGGATCACCCCACTGCACTCCAGCCTGGGTGATAAAGCGAAACTCCGTCTCAAAAAGTAACGTGGAGCGAATGACTGAAGGTCCCAAGGTCCCAAGGCTTTAGGCTCCTCGCTGGGAAGGGGACGGCCTGTCTCCTAGGGCTACTGTGAAGATTTAGTGAAACCCTGGCACCCCCACCCCTCTGCCTAACCCTAACCCTAACCTGCAGTCCCTGCACACGAAAAGCAGCAAAGCAAGCCACAGGTTCCAGCAATCGTCAGTACTGTTAACATCTAGCGTCAGATACCCAGGGCAGAGCTGACTGCAGGACACTGCTTTCTATCTGTCAGTTCCTTTCACACAATGAACACTGCTTACTGCGTGCCCAGGCTCCACACTGAGCACTGCAGAGGCAGCAGAAACAACGCAAGAGAGAAAGATGTCTCTCTCAGGAGCCTGGTGTCAGCTGCCAGCAAAGAATGCCGAAATCAAAGATGACTTCTGTGTGTACTAAGAAAGCACAGGGTAAGAAAGAAGTGGCTATGAGGTGTGCCAGGCCACGGCATCCAGGGGGCCTCTCTATAAGGTGACATTGCAGGCTGGGACCTCCAGAAGAAAGAAACTGGAACCCCAAGGGTGATGACCCCAAATGAAAGCCGTTTGGGCTGTCAGTGAAGAGAAGAATGGAGCCACGTGTCAAAGTGAAAAGATGCATCCAGAAGACCCACCCTTGCTGCGAAGAGGCAGCCGGCCTCATTCTGCAGCCACCAGGCAGAAGGCGTGCCCATGGGAGGGGAGGCCTTCTGCATCTTCTGGCTTCCTTCCCCACCAGGCCACTGTCTACTAAGTTCAGCTGCTCCATTCAACCTCCCATAAGAGCTGAAGCAGCATGAGACAGAGGGCAGGCTCTCATCACTGTGCCCAACCAGGATGCTGGGGAACAGATAACCCTTGTAGAAGCCTTTCCATCTCAGTGATTAAAAGAGGAATCGGTTAGACCACAGGCTACAGCTCATTCCTGGAGCCTAATGCAATGAAAAAGCATGTATTAACCCCAACAGAATTTGCATGGCAACAAACACCCCAACTGAGAACCCGTTCATGGCGTCAGTTATGACCCACGTCCAACTCAACAATGACACCAACTATCTGGCACCATGCCACAGCAGACCTGAGCCCCCATTTAACCCTCATGAGCACAGGGCGCTGTTCTGCGGGTGCTTGGGGAGTGAGGCATCCATTTTCTTCCTCCACCTTCCCAAGTGTCCAGTCCTTGTCTCTGAGCCGCCTCCTCCTTCACCATCAACTCTCTGCTGCCTGGAGACAGTCACCAGGTTCTTAACCCTTCCTTCCTTTCCCTCTGGAGTGCCCCTCAAAGATCACGTACTTCTGTGGCTTCAAGAGAAAGGACATGATAGGGAAAGTGGAGTTAGCCAGCCCTGTGAATCACACACTGGGCTGCCCTCGCAAGCTAGGATACGTATCTTGTGCAAATGCCTCTCTCCCCTAGTATGGGGCCTGGCAATGGCGGTCTGTGGACGCTCCCTGGTCCTGTCAGTCCAGCCTTCAGCCACTTGCCCAAGTTGTCTTCTTAAACAGACCTTATCCCATCCCGCTAGATGTGGGCTGGGGGGAGGGTGGCAAGTAATAAATGGGAAAACGGTGGCTAAGAAAGGTCCAAAACGGGATTACGTCCTATAAGCTAAGTGGTGAGGAGGAAAGACCAGACTTCATCGCGCATGTGTTGTGTGCATGGATGTTCTCCCCCTACGTTAATAACGCCTGCCCTGTCCGGGGAGGTGGGCAGTGAGCAGAGCAGGGGGCGACTCACTCCTCTGGATGCCCACGCAGTTCCCTCGGGCGCCCAGCAAATGGTACCCTGGGTGGGAACTTACTTCTGGTGGACACCAGACCTCCGACTGCCTGTCTGGCTCCCCATTGTGTCCCCAAATCCTCCCACAGAGCGATTTCTCAAAAAACCGTAGGATAAGAAAGCACGTCCTTCTTTCCCAAGTGGAAACAAGAGAATGGAGAGAACCAAATCCCTCTACAGCACCAGAGAACGAATTCACAGCTGCAGGCGTAGTGAGCCAAGGCCACCCCAAGCTCTGAATCGCAAACCCCTTTCTACAGATCCCGTCCCCTTCTGGTCCTATCAACCCTAAGGCCCACGCGTCATCCCCAGGAACCCGCTTCCGATGTGACCACGGCGCACATCCCCGTCGGCAGAGGGAGGACGACGACCCTCGCCTGCCGGACCTAGCGGGTAGGAACGAGACCCCGCTAGGCTCGCTCGCCCGGGCCACATGCAGCGCCCGGGCCCCAAACAGCGCCCGGGCCCCCGCCCCGCCCCGCCGGAAGCTGGGGTCCGCAGACCGGAAGCTGAGGCCGCGAGCCGGCCGCCCGCGCGCACCCGCCCCGCCCCCGCCTCACGCGACCCGGGGACACAAGGGAGTCCGCGCGGGACCTGGGAAGACCGTCGCGTTCTTGGGAGGCCCTCCGCGCCCAGGCTGGCCGACGACCCGGCCCCGCAAGCTGAGGGCCTCCCGCGTCACGGGGGGCTCACTTACGAGAGCTATGGTCGCCGTCGCCATCTTGCGTCCGTCGCGGCCGCTGCGCGCACCACCCACTCCTGCTCCTTCCGCGGTCTCGCGCGATCTGGGCGCCGGCGCACGGAACTCTCGCGAGGAAGGAGGTAAGAACGCGCTTCCGGGGCGGGGAGGGACGGTTAACGCCCGCGGGAGGGGCGACGGAAGGGGCGTGCCCTTGGCCGGGCGAGGGGCGGGGTCCGTGCAACATGGGCGTACGGGAGCGCGCGCCAGGGTACTTGAGCTGGGCGTATCTCGCCGAGTCCGGCGCCCCTCGCCGCCCCTCGCTCTTGCGGCCACTACTACGCTTCTCTTCTCTGCCTTTTTTTGGAGAAAACGCCGTCGCGGGCGTCGTCCAGAGGCTCTCCTCCGGGAGGCGAGGGAAAGAGCGGGAACCTCCTGGACTGGAGGAGTCTCGGGTGATGAAAGGCCCGTGTGTTTCAGGCTCACGTCGTGAGATGCTTCGTCCCCGCGTCGCGACATCCTTGGGGCCGGGAAGCCTCGTTCATTTGGCAGCCTCTTCTCCTTCCAGGGAACCGATGACCGTAGGTTGGCTGACATCAGTCGCTAGGCCCTCAGGCCACAGGCCCCCTTAGTACCTGAACTGGCTTTCATGGCCCAAGGTGTTTATCAGTACTGCTGGGAAAGCTGCCCGTCCTGGACATTTGCCATCTGCTGCACCCAGTCCCGAGACCCCAACTCAGTCATTTGAAGAAGCCACATCTGTAAGCTCAGGCACCTTCAGTGCCTGAGGCCACAAGGCATCCCAGGCAGGGCTCCTTTCAACCCTGGGAACGTTTAGAATTGAATACAGACACCTCTACCTAAATAGGGCAACATATTCCCTGCCTTCCTCCTGAAACCGTCTGCAATTATAGGAAAGGGGTTTTTATAAAGACAAACCCGGCAAGGGCAAAGAGCTGGGATATTGTAGAGCTGGAGGAAGACGGACAGCGAGAGCTACTCCAGCACACCCGGCTATGGAGGCTGGTGTCTGAGGGTCGTGGATGAAAGCACAGCTACAGAAAGGAAACCCCAGACCTCTGTCCATACCCACCGGGGCTGGCAGGCAGTGCAGTGGCTGAGACGTGAACTCTGGGAGAGGAGCTCTGAGGCCCTGCTCAAGCAAGGCTCTGAAAGCCTGGGAGTAAGTGAGACTCTGGGTCCTTCCCTTACCTCCACCCCTGGGCTGGGTCTGACCACCTACATGCCATCAGCCTCCTCAGAGAGGAGGGCTCCTTTCTGCAGTAGCTCCCAGCTCAAAAGAAAAGACTGGCAGGGCAGCTAGGGGCAGAGGGTTGCCCAGTAGAATGGCCCAGCCAGATCCCTGGCCTCGAAGCTCACCAGGCCATAAGCCCCAGCCACTAAAAGCATCTCCTTCTTAAAAGCAACTGGACAGCCCAGGATCACCAGACACCTGAGAAAGAAGAAAAGGGACTCAGAAGAAACAGAGACAATAAAGGAAGCCAAAGAAAAATGAAAACTAAAATGCCATTCTCAGAGATATTAGAGGTATTACAGGCAATAAAAAGGAACTGGGGGCTATAGAGAAAGAACACTCGGGATGAGAATGAGCTCTTAGAAATAAAACATGAGGGGAAAGTGAGCAATTCAATAGGCTTTTTAAGATGAAGTCTTCCAGAATGTATAATGACAGAACCAGATAGCTGGAAAACAGAATAGCAGTAACACAGGTGGGTGCTCTTCGGGCCAGCCTGGCACACAAGGCCTCCACGATGGAGGGGTGGATGGGTGGTGGGGAGCTGGTCCGCCACCCCCACCAGGGGAAGCCACGGGCACCACTCTCTGGGAACAGCTTCCCTTGACAATCACGTGCACGCAGGGTGCACGGTGCCCAGCACTGTTCTTACACACATTCACTTATGGGATCCTCACAACCCCGTGCTATGCAGTGGGTACAGCTGTTACCCATTTTTACTGATGGGCAACACCACAAGGCAGGAGCAGCAGTAGAACGGCTCCAGAGCCTGTGTTCTTTCCACCACCGTGACTGCATCTCAAAAGAGAAGTCCAGGTCAGGCACAGTGGCTCATACCTGCCTTTCCAGAACTTCAGGAGGCTGAGGCAGGAGGATCACTTGGACCCAGGGGTTCAAGACCAGCTTGGGCAATATAGCGAGGCCACATCTCTACAAAAAATAATTTTAAAAAACCACCTGGGCATGGTGGCCCAGGCCTGTAGTCCTAGCTAGTAGGGAGGCTAAGGTGGGAGCGTTGCTGGAGCCCAGAAGGTGGAGGTTGCAGTGCCCTGTCATCATACCACTGCACTCCAGCCTGGGTGACGGAGCCAAATCCTGTCTCAAAAAACAAAAACAAAAAATAAAAACCCAAAAAACAGAAACCCAACATCTAAATAAATTGTCCAGAAAATAAGGAAATGAGAGAAATCAACAAAGAGATAAATCATGAAAATTTCCTAGAACCAGTCATGTTTCCTGAACAATGGGTGAAAGGGAAGTTGTATATCAAGACACATCATTCAAAATTGCCAAAGTAATGGGGCAAAGAATAAAACAGAAAAGATCATAGGTAAAGAGTCAGAATTCAGAAAGGCACAAGAGTTCTCAGAACTAGAAGAAAATGACATGACACCCTCAAAACCCTGGGAATAAATGATTTTCAACCAAGCCAAGCTTTTTGTAACTAGTCACACTGTCAAGCATGTGTGAGGTTAGCATAAAGATAAACAGGTAAAGACTCCACAACTTCCTCTGCACCCTCTCAGGAAACTTGGAGGATGGTCCTTCTCAAACAGAGCAAATGAAGGAAAAGGAAAGCATTGCAGGACACTGGTGAAGAGTTAACCCATGCTGACAGCTGGACCATAAGTCCAAGAACAAGTCACCTGGGCAGGGGGCTTGCACAGTGGGGGCTCCAGAAGAAACTGAGCAGTCAGTTATGTGATGAGTCCTAAGCTATGAGAGGATGCTCATGCTTTTGCAGGAAAGTCTAAAGATGAATCGATGACAAACACATATAGAAAACCAGGCAAACAAAAAATAGGCAATTATTAACTCCAGGGAAAACAAAAAGTTGTGTAAGAAATGCCATCCTAGAACACCCTGTTCTCTCCTGTGACGTGTGGTAATGAAGCTGTAATAACACCCATGCAGCTGTGATGCCCGTCACACTAGAACGATGCCGCATCAGGAGATTGAGGCAGGTGACCACCCTCCTCCCAGAGGATGCTGGCTGGGGACACCTAATGTGAAAAATCTAATAAACAGAACTAAAAGCTCATGATTTTGAAAAACATGGATTTCAAATGCCTGAAGAAACAGTTAAGAGAGTTGAATTTGGAGAGGATCAGAGTAGGAGCCTGCATTTTTTATTTTTTATTGGCCTCAAAAAAAAAAAAAAAAAAAAAACCCATTCTACTTTAAAAACAATACACATAAAATCTTGAAAAGATAAAAGGAAGAATTCAACAGAGACATGATTAAGTGCAGCAATGGTAGTATTGATGCTTTTAAGTTCAGTTTAATCAGTAGTACAATGTTATGTGTTTGCCACCGAAACCATTTAGGACCGTGCGTAATCAGACAGTTTCACATGAGGGTTTCCATCTAGGATATGGAGATTATTTTAGATTGCTAATTTTGAGTTGGAAGGTGTGAGAATTAGAAAAATTTTGTAAATAGTATTGGAATATTTAAGATAACTGAGATTCACTATTTTGCACATTTAATTTATTTGATATGCGTTAGTAAGTCTTGCTTTGGTTTTTGGCTTTTGGTTGGGGTGCTGTGGTCAGCAGAATGCCACCCTTCCCCAACAAGAGTTTCCTTCCTGAATCCGTGGAACCAGTGAATGTTAGTTTACATGGCAAAATGTGTCCTGCAGATGTGTTTAATATTAAAAACCTCGAGGAAGGAGATTATCCTGTATTATCTGGCTGGGCCCAACCTAATCTCATGAGTCCTTAGGGCCAACCTTTCCTGTCCGCAGAGAACCAGAGAAATGTTTCGTGATACAGACTGAACCTGCTAGCTTTGAAGATGGAGGAGGCCAAGAGCCAAGGAATGTAGGCAGCCTCTACAAGCTGGAAGTGGCCTTAGTTTACAGCCAGCAAGAAAGTGGGTACCTTGGCCCTGCCACTGAAAGGATGTGGATTCCGCCAGCAGCCTGAAGAAGCAGGAGACAGAGTCTCCCCTAGAACCTCCAGGAAGGCAGGCAGCCTGCCAGCCTTGATTCTAGTTCAGTGAGACCCATAGTCAGACTTCCAGCCTACAGAATTGCAATAAATTTGTGTTGTTCTATGCCACTAAGTTTGTGGTAAATTTTACAGCAGCAGTATAGAACTAATACAGTGGTGTGCCTTCCTGGTTTGACATTTGAAATGCTTTTAAAAAGGCATGATTGTGCTAAATTTATACATACAATTTAAAATGTTTAAGGCCATTTCACTAAGTTTGGAATCGGAGGAGAGGCAAGCCAAGAATCAAGAGGCCAGGAAGGCAGGGATAGAATCCATGGGGGCATAGAAACCTGTAAGACTGAGTCAGGAGTGCAGTGGGAGAGAGGCAGGGAGCCAGGAGCTGACATCCTCAGAGGCCCAGGGAGCAGCTGCCCCAGGGAGGAGGTGCGGGAGGTAACATGGAGAGGGTGTGAATCTGAGGAGCAGAGAGGATGTGGGGGCCCTGACCTCTCCAGGCCAGGGAATGCAGGAGAGAAAAAGCCCGTTGGGGGGGCTGCAGTGGCCAGAGGAGATCTGTAGAGGGGCTGCAGGTTCTGGTCTCGGGGTGGGTAAAGGGTCAAAGAAGTGGCTCCAGGGCAGGGCTGTGTGGGACCAGGGGCTTTGCTGATGACAGCCTCAACTCCAGACCTCTCTGTGGTCTGTTTCTCCTGCCAGGTCCCTGTTGTGCCCAGTGCCGTGCCTGACACCCGCTGGTGTGTCACCTCTGGCTTGCTGTGCAGGCTCCTCGTGTGGGTGTATGGTGCCAGCCGGGGATGGCTGCTCTCCCAGACCCCATGGAGCAGTTCCCTGGGCAGAGGTCTGTCCAGGGCTGACCCTCACCCCCAAGCTCCAGAGCTGGGGCTCCTGCAGGGCAGCCTCCTGCACGCTGAGCAGTGGCCCTGGCCAGGCAGCCTGGGTAGGAACTCAGGGTGGGGAATGCAGGATATGGGAAGGGGTCCCGGGGGCAACCCTGAACTAAGGACCTGGGAGGCCTAACGGCTCCCCCACACGCACCCCC